>NW_018480010.1:94994-110472 GCF_002113885.1 Mizuhopecten yessoensis | reverse complement strand
TTGGGAAGTTTTTATCCTGTGGTTTATATATGGAAATATTTCCCCACCATGATCACCGGGTCATCCGTCCCACTTTAAATTGATTTAAAGCTTACCAATGGCTCCATATTGATGTGTGGGTTGGAGGGTCAATACCTCCGTCGTTTCAATAAAACGAATGACAACATTTTCAAGAAATTCGGGGTTTATATAGTATGTGGAATAATCTCACGCGCAAAAACTGTACTGTAAGTGAATCTGCGCTCCGCTTTCATACGGCCACGGCTAACTGACCAATCAGCGCCGTGCTTACAACTTCAAGGCTTTGTTATTGTGGAAAGATGGCGAGATACATCATACAGTTTGAGGAGACGAAAATAGTCATTCCTAGCTTAAATAACAATCAACGATACTTAAAATGGATACGAATGAAGTCTTTAGGAACTATGTGAACTAGGTAAATACTCTAGCATGCATGTTATATGTGAAAACCCCCGAAAATACGTAATACAGACATCGTGATTTGAACATGTTACGCTAATAATAGTATGGCGGCCATCCCATGATTCCGATGTTGTCGTCTGCTATCCTCCTGAGTTATCTTCTGTCTTCTCATAAAATCCCGGTAAAGATTTAGTCATCAGTACCTTTAGCTTGTGATTCGAGCGTTACTACCAAACTCGTAACATCACTAACAATTATATACATAGTATTTAATAATATCTAAAATAATCCGCATTCGCTCTACACATATACTCACCCATGTTGAGTTATAAATAATTATTACATATTAAACTAATCTTTCACAAGTTGTGATAATATTTTAGTTGCAATGTACGTTTTTAAGTTCATGTGTAAGTTTCGTCTAACAGGTATTAGGCCTATATCTCACCAGAGACGTATAAAACGTCTCTGATCTCGCTCACAAATGTACATATATACAAGAGGCTCATGGGCCTTAACGGTCACCCGAGTTCTGATATATTTATACAGAGAGTTAATTTTTGTTTTTAAAACATGAACAAAAGTATTATTCAGAGTGATAAAAAACAATAAAACAACCTTATTCAATATCTAGCATACAGATTTAAGACTGAAAAGTATTTGAAACTAGCACCTCTGATTCTTAACAAGGAAAATGAAGAAAATTTAGCACACTGACTCCTTTGGGCGCCCTACGGGGTAGAACTGGCTCAAAATGTTCAAAGTATCAAACTGTCAACTCAGGGTTATAATTCAAATCATGTTATCAACATGTAATATTCAAAGTATCATTTGCCATAATAAATTTTGCCCCCCCCCCCTTCCCCAGGGGTAAACGTGAGACCCTAGGGTCATAAAATTCACAAGGTTGGTAGAGCACCTTAAAACCCTTCCATCTATGAAGAGTATTTGATTCTACCATATCTGGGTCTTGAGAAGAAGATTTTGAAATTTCTCAACGCCAAAGTACGAACGACAACAATACTGGTTCGTTTTCTGGCAACATGCTGTTGGCTTTATTTATATCATTTTTTTAACTGGATTGTCTTTCCAGTTTCCATCGTAAAATAATGGAATAATACACGCGAACCCATCTTTTGGACCAACACAGGGACAGCCATCATTTCAACAACAATGTATTTCGTAAGTTTCGTAGTTAGTTTGATCAAGGTTATTACCGAAATCACAGTCGTGTAAGTTGAGAACTTCAACAAGTCTCCGTCGATCGTTTGTTCTGAGTGAAATAACAATTCTTTTAAAACACTCTTAGTTGTTTGTTTACTGTCATAATTATCACTCGACTATTGTTAAGTTATTCACAAGATCTGTTGAACGATGTTGTTTTAAACTACCTGTACGTTCGCTTGGGGTGGTGGTCTGTTTACAGTTGTCTGATTAAGGAGTCGTTTGGTTATAGTCGGTTACAGTGTGTACAAAATATGGTCATACTTTATTAAACGACCACTTTTATTAAACGACCGTTTTTTCTAATTCCCCTTGGGTGGTCGCTTAATACAGATTCCACTGTATGTGGTTATAGGGTCGACTGTTTCCAAGCTGTGACTAAGAAACTAGGTCCCTAGGGGTTCGGTCAGACCCCGGGATTTATTCTAATATCATGACTGCATTTGTCTCTTTATGCCCAGCATTTGTATATATAGTTTTGAGGTGGGGATTTTAACCGTTTTAAAGTTATGAGTCAGGGCCATCCTGGAAGCAAATGTGCATTCTTCTGTTTATACTCAGCAATTGTATATATGGTTATACGATGGGGATCTCAACCATTTCCAATTAATAAACCTTTTTTGGCCCCACCCCTTAGCCTGGGGAGGTCAGCTCCACCATTTTACAATTTTAAATCCCTGCTCCAATGAATGCTCCCGACCAAATATGATTGAAATAAGGCAGAGTTCTAGAGAAGAAGTTGTTTATAGCAATATAGCCAAATTTACCACTACCTAGGGATGCTTCCAGTCATATATGGCTGATATCGATCTCTTAGTTCCAGAGAAGAAGTCGCTTAAAGCAATATAGCCAAATTACCCCCTTTTGGCTCCGCTCCTCAGCCCCCTGGGGGGTCAGCCATACCATTTGTACAATTTTGAATCCCCACCACCTAGGAATGCTTCCAGTCAAATTTAATTGAATTCCAATCAGTGGTTAAGAAAAAGAAGTCGTTTAAAGAAATTGTTGATGTACGGACGACGGACGGACGCCACGGTATGGCATAAGCTCACCTTGGTCCTTCGGACCCGTTGTGCTAAAATTATAATATTATAGTTGATAAATAATGTTCACCCTGGAATACAGACAAGGGATTTATGCATATACCGGTTTTATATGTCTCGGGTCCGACCCATGACTCTAATGATGGTGTACGTCATTGGATACGCGCAGACTTCAATTTGTTTTAAACACAGGTAAGAAAAATCCAAAGGCCCTTCCCCCATGTCTCTCTATTTTTCTCACTAACTGTATTCAATGTTTGCACAGAGCTATACGGTTTAAGAGAAACGTATGTAGGGATACGCTATCGGCATGTTTACAGAACAGCGATAGCCTTCTCGATAGGAAATCATCTCATCACTTCAATTGTAAAAATGCAGCACTTTCAGTATGCAGATAAATGTTATCTACACCAATCAGAGACAACACAATACATCATATAAATAACGCAAGAGTTCTCATGGTTGTGACTTTACAAATGTGAGCTACCCCGATCGCGCTGAGGTATTTGTGGGTTGTTAAGAAAAATCATAATATATCGTAAAAAACCGGAGGCCATTACAACGCACCTTTTTAGCCTTTTGATGCATAGTGTGAATTACTTTTACAGAGTTATAAAGAAAAAACACTCATTCGGAATAAATTTTAACAGGCGAATGCACTACCGTGTCATAAGTATGAAGTTTTAACCATTTAATCAGCATCAGGTACGTCTCCCATGAATAATTATCAAAAAATTTAAACACTATTTAAAACTAGAACACTGACAGGTCAGTAAGGGACCCGTCTTGTGGCAATATATTCCCCATAATCATCAAGAAGCAATCTGCCCATATAGCTGAGTTTGACATTTGGACCTCAAAAGAATCGCAAGGAAGCAAAATATACATTTTACATGTACTATGATGCGAGTCTTGTTTCCTTCCATCTCCATATTTTCTGGGCTAACAGAAATGTAAATACCGGTGCAATACTCATTTGTTAGCTTTGATTTGTTTTATTTCACCTTAAACACCTCCTCCATCAAAAGCCTGGGTCAAAGTCCGAGATCCACTTTGTCTTTGACCTTTGGACCCAAATGACCTTGACCTTTAACCTAGTAACCCTGATCTTTTGTCAGTTGACTTATTCTTTAATTCCGACAAAATCTGCTTCATAATATCATAACAAAATGTTCATCAGTGTAAAAAACAAAACTTGACCTTGACCTTGAACCTTTAGACCCCGTAACCTGGACCTTATGTCAGTTGACTCTGTGTTAAGTTCTGAACAACTTTGCTTCATAATAACATAAGAAAGAGGCCCAGAGGGCCTGTATCGCTCACTTGGATATCAAAGTAATCATGGCAAAATGTTCTCCAAATAAGATCCAAAGGAATGGGTGTAACGGCACGATTTCTCACCAGGGTGAAAAATCGTGCTAAAATTGCTGCGTTCGCAACACGATTTCTCACCCTTATGGGCATAGGTGACACGGTTTCTCACCCGGCACTATTTCTCGCCCCAACTCTCTATCTCAATTGGGGATGGGTTTTGTCCGTGGTGTCTTATAACTTGCCTAAGTGAACATGTAATAGATGAGCTGACATGATATCAAATGAGTAGTAGTTCAATGTACACCATGCCAAATAGTTATTGCTTGATTTAGCTATCAATCTAGTTATTCGTTTACTTTTGAAATACGCAACAGAAATCTTACAAAATCTTCACAGTTTCAATTAGACGATGAAAGAAAAATACTGTTGCCCGATTCATACAATGCACGTGGGCGCACCTTTTCAAACACATTCAAACGCAATCCGGTTCACCTTAATTTTGAGGAAATAAACACATATGCTACTTCTTCTTTTGATGGCAGTACCTGTATTTATCTTTTTATTATTATTATTCATTTACATTTCATTCCACTGAATATCCTAAACATAGAGACATTTTCAAAAGACAATTTGCGCGAGATGTATACCGTATATAAAATAATATGCAAGCCATATCTAACAAAGGACAACTTTTTGTGGTCAAAGGAACAAAGGACACGAATGTTTACACAACATGAACTTACTAAAGCAGATCTGAAATCATTGCTCTGGAAGGGTACATATACATTTCCTTTTTTTATTATAAAGTATAACAATATCTATTCGTAACATGAACTGTTACATCATAAGACGGATTCAATTACAGTTATCTGTACTCGAAATGATATACGGTAATATTATTCTTTAGAACAAAATTTGTGTGACAAACGTTTTAAGACAGGCTTGCTCATTCAAGTGTGTACTTTTCATATCAGATTATCTTTACATCTCGCATGTTAAGGCGCGTTCTCAGAAAGTTCATGTTTCACAGCTTTGTATTCTGGCTTCCCTTTAAAATCTGTTCAGATTTTTTTATGGTGTTGGCGACATCTCTTTGTCGGTATTTAAATTGGAGTACAAAATTAACACGAACATGTAATCCCAGAACACTCTTTTTATTACAAAAATAACCAATTTTGGTCGCATCTATAAATATGCAGATATTTTGTTGTTCTAAGCCAGGGAAACATGTGGCTCCCAAAAGGGGTAAGTAAATGTCCGACTTTTCGGTTGGGGATTTTAGTAACCAGTTCGTGGTCTTTCGCCCGAGATACCGGCTAACCGTTAACAATCCTACATAACAATGTACATACCAAATCTATAACATCGGTCAATATCTAAATGTCGACCATTCAGGACCCGACCTTACACGGACATTTTGTCAAATTAAAAATACAACGCAGATTGCAGTAGTGTTTGTATTGACACTGCACACTTTTACATAGGGATATCGGACAATGCATAAATTTCGACTAATCAGAAGCCAATGTGCAGCAGCCATTTTGCGTAAGATGTTGGTCGTTTTTCCCATTTTCAAGAACATGATTATAATATTCAATTAAACAACTTTTATTGTGGTCCATAAATCAGAACAGAAATTGTTATAGCCTGAAATGACTCAGCAAATGAAAGGCCATGATTTGGATCTGTTCGGAAATTTAACACCGAATATCATTAGTGACTACATGTGTATATATATATATGTATATGTAACTGCAGTACACCTCTATTACTATGATACTTGTATCCCTCTGTACAACCACGCATGCGTATACATTAAATCTGTGTCTGTTACATATCTTTGTATACCATTGTAAGTCAAAGGTGTTGCGATAAAATAAAACAAGAGGTCCAGATGGCCTGAATCGCTCACCTGGATAATAAAGCAACCATGGAAAAATATTCTTATTACAAACAATCCCTCCAATGGTACAGAAGAGGTATTTTAAAGAATTAAACCTCAAATTCCCCTAATGAGCCCAGCAACTCTACACCCATCATTTATACAAAATTAATATCCCTTTGCCCAATGCTACTCCAGGCTTAATTCGGATAAAATCCCTCAGATGGTACATAAGAAGAAGGATTTTAAAGAGTTAAACCTCAATTTACCTTCTGAGCCCCGCCACTTTACACCCAAGGGGCCACACCCACCGTTTATAAGAGATCAAGTCCCTGGATGCTCCAGGCAAAATTACGATAAAAACCCCTTTATCCCTACGGCAGAAGCAGGGTTTTCAAGGTTTTACCTCTATTTCCCCTATTGGGGCCCGCCCCTCTCCACCCAGAGGGTCCAAATCCACCATTTTAACAAAATTAAGTCCCCTTGGTCAAAGAATGCTCGTGACCAAATTGGGATGAAATCCAATAAGGGGCGGACCAGAGGGGTTTTTGGGGCTCAAGAAATCCCACACCCTGAGAATTTTCTTTAAAAATCATGTATTTTTCATCATTTTCCTCAATNCCCCCCCCCCCCCTGGCAATTCTGAAACCCCCCAGATAGGTCTCTGGATCCGCCACTGCATAATCTTTATGATAGAACATCCACTGCATAATCTTTATGATAGCACATCCACTGTTTATACAAAATTGAGTCCCCTTGGCCTAAAGATGCTCCAGGCCAAATTCAGTCCAAATCTACTGGGTCGTTCAGGACAAGTAGAATTTTAAAGGAAAAAGATGGACGGAAGGACGGACGATGGACGGCGGACGCTGCGGTTTGCACAGTAGTTTCTAAATAAACAAGCATAAATACACCACACCACAATCCCCAAAAATCAAAATCAGTGTTCTTACTCGTGTCAACGGGTAATATGCCTACTCCTAACACGATTTCTCACCCGGGTGAGAAATCGTGTCCGGATGACAAATCGTGCCGTAACAATGGGCTAGACCCAAAGGACAATACTTGTATCCTATCTGTATAGTGGTTTTTTTATGCCCAGCAATTTTATGTATGGCTATGGGGTGGGGATCCCAACTGTTTCCAAGGTGTGACTCAGACACAAGGTCCCTAGGGTGTAGCCAGACCCCAGGATCAATTATAATATCATGACTGCATTCGTCTCTTTATGCCTAGCATTTGTATATGCAGTTTTGGGGTGGGGATCTCAACTGTTTCAAAGTTATGAACCAGAGGTTAAGTATGCGAGGGCGGGGCGGACTCTGGAATCTATTCTTATATCATGACTGCATTCGTCTCTTTATGCCCAGCATTTGTATATACAGTTTTTTGGGGGGGGGGGGGGGGGGGGGGAATCTCAACCGTTTCAAAGTTATGACCCAGGGACTTTGTCTTCAAGGGTGGGGCCAGACCCCTTGGCAATCCTGGAGACATATGTGCATTTTTCTCTTCATTCTCAGCAATTGTATATATGGTTATAGGGTGGGGATCTCAACTATTTCCAAGCATTAAACTCCCCCCCCCCCCTTAGCCAAGGGGGTCAGCCCCACTACTCCTTTAATTTGAATCCCTGCCTCCCATGAATGCTTCCAACCAAATATGATTCTACAGAAAAAGTCATTAATAGCAATATAGCCAAATTACCTTTTTTGGCCACGCCCCTCAGCCCAACTATTTGTACAATTTTGAATCCCCGCTTCCCAGGGATGCTTCCAGTACAATATGGTTGATATCCATCTCTTAGTTCTAGAGGAGAAGTCGCTTAAAGCAATATAGCCAAAATTATCCCTTTTGGCCCCGCCCCTCAGCTCCCTGGGGGGTCATCCCCACCATTTGTACAATTTTTAATCCCCACCCCCCTTAAATGCGTCCGACCAAATATGATTGATATCCATGGCATAGTTCTACAGAAGAAGATGTTTATAGCAATATAGTCAAATTGCCCCTTTTGGCCCCAACCCTCAGACCCCTCGGTGATCAGCCCAACCATTTGTACAATTTTGACTCCCCGCTACCTAGGGATGCTTCCAGTACAATATGATTGACATACATCTCTTGGTTCCAGAGAAGAAGTCACTTAAAGCAATACAGCCCCACCATTTGTACAATTTTGAATCCCATCCACTTAGTGATGCTTCCAGTCAAATTTAGTTAAATTCCAATCTGCGGTTAAGAAGAAGAAGTCGTTTAAAGAAATTGTTGACGTACGGACGACGGACGCCACGGTATGGCATAAGCTCACCTTGCTAAAAATACAATAGTTGACCTTGGCATTGACCCAGTGACCATGTCCTTAAGACAGTTGACTCCTTGTTAAAATTCCGACCAATGTCATAACAAAATGTTCATCAGGGAAAAGATACAAAATTTGACCTTGACCTTTGACCAAGTGACCTTGACATTTGGTCGATTCACTCCTTGTTTATAAACATTCTGAGCAACATTTCTTCAAAGTGTCAAAACGAAATGTTCACCAGTGAAAAGATACAAAATTTAAACTTGACATTTGACCCAATGACCTTGACCTTTGATCAGTTGACTCCTTGTTTAATTCTGATCAATTTTGCTTCATCATGTCATAACAAAATGTTCATCAGTGAAAAGATGAAAAATTTGAACTCGACCTTAGAAACTAATGACCTTGACCTTTGACCTTTTTACCTCAGTGTATATTTTTCTGAACTGAACATCTTTACCAAGTTTCATGTAAATCAGTCAATAAATACCAAAGTAATCAATCAGGAACAAAATTTGTGGACCGACGGACCGACGGACAGACGGACAGACACAGAAAGACAGACAGAGTGATTACTATAGGGCACCCGTATCTCCGATACGTGGCCCTTATGAGCACAGCAGTCGTATTAAACATGTCTGCAATCGGCTAACTGGTAAACTGGACTTTACTTCTTGTACACAAGTTTAATTCAACATACAATTTGCATAGTAATATGTTTAAAATATTTTATATTTAGACTGAATGAACTACAGGTTTGGTCACTTGACACCTTGTTTGATTCTGACCAAATTCGCTTCATTATGTCATAACAAAATGTTAACCAGTTGAGGGATGTAAAATTTGACCTTGACATTTGACCCAATGACCTTCAGCTTTGATCAGTTGATACCTTGTTTGATTGTGACCAACTTTGCTTCATAATGTCAAAACAAAATGTTAAGCAGTTAAAATATACAAAATCTGACATTGACCTTTGATCCGATGGCCTTGACCTTCGATAAGTTGACTTCTTGTTGTATTGTGACCAACTTTACTTCATTATGTCAGCAAAATGTTGACCAGTTAAGAGCAAAACAATTTGAATTGTTTAATGTTAAAATCCAAGATGGTTGATAAGTAGCCATTTTGAATCCGATCTGTCTGAAAAATTACCATGCAGAGTTAGTATGCATGGGAAATCATCATGTAAAATTTTAAAAACATACTCCATTTACCTCCATCAATATTGTGCAAAAGAAAAAACCCGGACAGACAGACGGACGAGACTGACAGACGGACGGACGGACGAACAACCTGATTACTATATAATAATTTTATATCTGTTTAGTTGTTTTTAACGTATAAAATGCTGGCGGCATCGGACAGAATATACTGGGACTCAATGTGACGTCTGCATTAAGCAAAGGCAAACAGCCTTTTTGATTCAAGTGAATGCACAAATTTGCAGCGATGTGAAGCACGCTTTAGATGGTATCCAGTCAAACAGTTCGTCCATCTGAAACCATTCGGGACATATCAACAATGTTTCTATTATTAGCATCAGCTTACTCAAATTGTCGCTGGGATTAAATTAACAATAAAATGAGAAACGAGTGCAGTTTTGTTTTATCCCAAGTTAAGTAAATTACTTTAAACAAGAGGCCCAATCGGCCTGAATCGCTCACCTGTAAACTTAAAAGTGGACTAAAATACAACTTCAGGCAGAATATCAGTGTTTGATTCATAAAAACTTATTAAAAGACTTAAACGTATGACGCCTGTGACCTTGAATGTCGAACAAGGACAGTAGGTTGAACAGAGTTTATTGTTTGCAAACCCAGGATGCTTCTAGCAAAATATCATTAACCTGCACCTTTTGGTTATACAGAACAAATCATTTAAAGATTTAAACATATATTGACCACTGTAACCTTGAGTATTGGCGAAGGTCATTCATTTGAACAAATTTGGTAGCCCTTCATACCAGCATGTTAATGGCCAAATATCATCACCCTTGACCTTTTGCTTATTAAGAAGAAGTCATTCAAAGGTTTTAAACATATTTGACCCCTGTGACCTTGGATATAAGTAAAGGTCATTCATTTGAACAAACTTGATAGTCCTTCATCCTATCATGTTATTGGACAAATATCATTATCCTAGGCCTCTTGGTTATTCAGAAGAAGTTGTTTAAATGTTTCAAACATATTTGACCCCTGTGACCTTGAACATTTGTCAAGGTCATTCATTTTAACAAACTTGGTAGTTCTTCATCCTAGCATGTTAATGGCCAACATCAACATGTGTTGCAATTGGAGGCTTGCCCAATGTCGCCCCGCTCCTAAAACCGACATTGGGTCGATTAAGATTCCAAAATCGGCCCGATATCAGTGTTCTGGTTTGGTTTATCCCTCCAGTTTTATATATATGAATCCGAACATAAACAATGGCGATATGATTAAAAGCAAGATCATTCCAATGTTTAACTTTGATTCAAAATCGACGAAACAATGGCAAAATTTGACAAAAGAAAACAATTACAGGTAAACGCCTTAAAAACCACACGGAGAAAAAAGACAAATGCTTTTTTCTTCTTTTGCTCCATCGACGAAACCTTCCATGTGAATCAAACTCAGTGGTCACTTATTCTTAAACAGGTAACTTGACTAATCGCAACGAACGTTTAGGGTCCTAAAATGATATTCATGGGTCCAAAAAAACAGAATATTACGAAATGGTGATTTTGTCATTTCTTCATCGACATGCATCTCTTCAAATATGAACAAAAGAGACACACGTGTACTTGCACATATATAATTGTTAATTGGAATATCTAATGACGGGCATTAATGCGCATATCAAACATGTAGAGCATGAGCGAGAAATAAACAATGGATATATACACTCTATCGTTTCAGGTTTATAAGAATGATTATTATTTGATTTCTAACTGCCAATCAACTCAAAAGAGGTCATTAGGGCCAATAAAAATAAATAAAACATGTTAAAGGGTATGACATCAAACGAACGAAATTGTAAACGACAAACGCCACCTCGAAATATTGTAAAAATGGCTATAATTCTTTTGAATAGACCAACATTTATTAGTTAGGTTAGAATTATAAAACATCACTATATACTAATAATATATTATTACATACTAATTATTGATACTAAACAGTAATATACTGTTATACTATCATATTTTTTTCGAATGTTAGCTGAAGGTCAATGCAATCTAATGATAAGTGTTTTACTAAAAGACATTCTATGCATTGAGGCTGGTCTTCGCTTCTCAATAAATAAGAACGGGTTATGCATGAATGACCAATTTTGAGACGGGCAAGGACAATATCATCTAGTTTATAACACAGGCAAGGACAATCTCGTCTATTTTATAACACAGGCAATGACAATCTCGTCTAGTTTATGAGAAACACTCACCTGTTCTCCAGGTATAGTTCCACAATCCTCCCCAGTTGGACTGTTTTTCGTAGCAGACGACATCGGCACACTTTTTCCCGGCCACTTTTAGCTTATTGTTGTGGTATAGAAAGGACATGCCACTTGGACCCGCGCCTATGACGCACACTCGTGGGTTGTTAGCCATGTTGTTTTCCAAATTACCTGGCTTTAATCCAGATATATCCTAAATGATATGAAAGAATCAAAATTGAGTACCTCACAATCCTTACAAATCTGGCTGCTGTGTGTACGAATGGGTATATTTTACTTTGTAGAACCAAATAAATAGAAATTAGTGGAACAAACACAGGTAAACAGAGTATACAACTTACCGTCTGTTAAAATCGACAAGGTATGACTATGTGCTTAACCAATCATGCAATGCTCATTATGCAGTCGTATGCAGAAAGAATACTTATTTTATACCAGTTGAAAAAACTGTTTATCACAAGGTTTCACAGAAAGATGAATCATTCATCTGTATAACAAGAGGCCTTGAGGGCCTATATAGCTCACCAGGATAATAAAGCAACCATGAGAAAATGTTTTTATTTAATATAATACTGCAACTATTGCCAGATATTGGCTCTATATTTCAGCAACTCACATCCCTTATTAGGTCCCTTCTTTCTGCCCCTATGAATTGGGATGGATTTTAAACAATTAAAAATAATAGGTTCTTTATATAATATAAATAAAAAATAAAATAAAAGAGATATCTTCAAAATTCCAACTTTAATAGTGAAAAACTACATGAGACCTATATAACGTTCTTGCTTTTGGAGAAATTCCACATTTTATAAGGACGCGTGCTCGTCAAATCCTCTGCGGCGTCCATTAAAAACAAAAGTCTTTATCATGAACATGCTTATTCCTTATATTTCCCTGATCGGTACAAACGCTTAAGCGACCTGGTGTCTGCTCATCAAATTTACGGCGGCCATATGGCCTCGGACCACAATTACACTTCCGGGTCGGACACAAGCGTGATGAGGCTTGAGTAGTGATTTTGGTATTTTCCCATATACATGCAGGGTAGTGACATTCAAATGAAAATAAAATAACTGTATGTTCAGTTTGAATAGACCTACAATATGAAATAGGAACCAGACCCTGAGCAATGTTTTAAAATAATTTCATTTCATTTTTCCTTTGGTAGTAACATATAGTAGAATTAATTGTGGCCTGAGGCCTGCATTGAACGTGCCTTTCGGAGGTAGAAAAACACTCTAGTGTCTAAAAATAGGAAAAGGGTTACCTGTTTACTGATCCTGTGTAATGATTTTTAACTTGTTGACAAGCTGTTTTTAGTAACCTATACCCCAAAATGGCCCATTTCGATGCAGATTTCACTTGCCACGACCTCTTTCCCGGCCCCACAAGGCATGCTTTTGACCAAGTTTACTGATATAGATGTTTGTTTCACATTCTTACTATGTAATTACTACTACAGACAGGTATTACACATGATATATACTATCACAGACAGGTATAACACATGTATATATTATCACAGATAGGTATTACACATGCTATATACTATCACAGACAGGTATTACACATGCATATATACTATCACAGATAGGTAATACACATATAAATACTACTACAGACAGGTATTACACATGTACTACAACAGACATGTATTACACATATACATATATATATATACTATCACAGACAGGTATTGCACATGTATTTACTACCACAGATAGATATTACACATGATATATACTATCACAGACAGGTATTACACATGCTTTATACTATCACAGACAGGTATTACACGTGAAATATACTATCACAGACAGGTATTACACATATAAATACTACTACAGACAGGTATTACACATGTACTACAACAGACATGTATTACACATATACATATATATATATACTATCACAGACAGGTATTGCACATATATATATGTATATGTGTAATTCATGTCTGTTGTAGTACATGTATTCCACATATACATATATCATGTGTAATTCCTATCTGTGATAATATATGCATGTGTAATCCCTGTATGTGGTATTAAATAATGTGCAATCCCTGTCTGTAGTAGTAAATACAAGTGCAATACATTTCTGTGATAGTAATTACATGTGTACTACCTGTCTGTGATAGTATAGATATATATATATATATCTATACTATCACAGACAAGTATTGCACACGTATTTACTTCCACAGACAGGTATTACACATTTACTACAACAGACATGTATTACACATGTATATATTATCACAGATAGGTATTACACATGATATACACTATCACAGACAGGTATTACACATGTAATTACTATCACAGAAATGTATTACACTTGTATTTACTACTACAGACAGGTAGCACACATGTATTTACTATCACAGACAGGTATCACACATGCATTTATTACTACAGACAGGTATTACACATGTTTAACTATCACAGACAGCTAATATTACGCATGCAATTACTTACTACAGAGAGGTTCCTATATTTATTGCTGTTGTTGTTTTTGGGAGAAGGGGGTTGAATGGAAAATAGTTTTATTTATTTATTTTCTTATTATATAAATATCTGTTTTACCATATCTTATACGGTTGAACCTCGTTATCTCAAACTCTTTTTAACTCGAAGACCCCGTTTACCTCGAATTATTTCTACGGTCCAAGCCAAATATCTTCTTTATCTTATTTGATAAAACTCTGATAATTCGAACCCTGAAAAGTCGAAAAACTTGGATACCTTTCGAAGTAAGATATTGGTTTCAATAGCGTAAATCCAACATCAAAACATCGTCTAACTTATAGTGTTCGAATTTCATTTTGTCACTTGATAATTCTTTGATACAAATACATCTCGCCATTCCGTGTTTATGAACATCTTTTGTGAGTAGACTAATATGAAATCGGTAAAAAGAATTTACGACAAAGCTTCAGACTATAAAGTGTGCGGACTGTCAAAACCATGTTGTTCATAATAAAAAACAAACTTCATCACTGTTGATAGACAGTATTCTGTACTTACTGCAAGTCCGTTTACTTATTTGTACACCTGAACAAACGACAGTGCAAACCTGAAAATTGGTCACAAAGCGTGGTCATGCATAAAAGAGTTCCACAGTGAGTTAAAATCACAACATAGGACAGCTTCACGGGTTCGTGTTTTTACAGGAGCCAGTATTATGGCTTTGAAAGTCGATCGTGAGATTTAACAACAATACATAATTGCTGTTGATTACATCGAGTTGAGGAGGTGTCAGGTGTCACTTTTGGCTTTAATTAATCAATGTGTTACATGTATGATATACTATGTGTGTGTTTCATTTACAGAATCAACTATGCGTACGCTCCATTACAGTGATTTGTTTTAGACTTTCGCACTTTCGTTTCCGCATTGTATAGTACGAGGTCGGAGACAGCGGGATAGTTCGATTTTTTAATGTAACACTTCAGAAGTAAAACTTGACACACTTTAAAATAACAAGAGGCCCATGGGCTTTAACGATCACCTGATATATTTATACAGAGAGTTGATTTTGTTTTTAACATGAACAGAAATATGAGTGACTCAAAGTGACAAAAAACAATAAAACCACCTTACTCAATATCTAGCATACAGATTTCAGATTAAAAAGGATTTGAAACTAGCACCTCTGATTCTTAACAAGGAAAATGAAGCAATTTTAGCACACTGACTCCTTTGAACCCCACCCTATAGCCATTGGGGATAGGGTTGGCTCAAAATTTTCAAAGTATCAAACTGTCAATTCAAGGTTATAATTCCAATCAAGTTATTAACATGTAATATTCAAAGTATCATTTGCCATTATAAACCATAATAAATTTTGCCCCCC
>NW_018480010.1:88393-93406 GCF_002113885.1 Mizuhopecten yessoensis | reverse complement strand
TTTGTTGACCTTTGTCCATGGAAGGTCCCTGCAAAATTTCATTGAAATTGGTTCAGGGGTTTTGGAGAAGAAGATTTTTGAAATTTTAGTCAATTTGACCCTTTTTGGCCCCGCCCCTCAGGCCCCTGGGGGCTTAAGACTAAACCGGCAACTACTTTTGTTGACCTTTGTCCATGGAAGGTCCCTGCCAAATTTCATTGAAATTGGTTCAGGGGTTTTGGAGAAGAAGTCGAAAATGTAAATTGTTTACAGACGCACGACGGACGACGGACTTTGTCTCAGGTGACCTAAAAATGCATACCTGGAAAGACTTTGCTAAGATCTAGACTAGCCAAAAACAACATTTAATCACTAGGCCGGCCATATTTAATAACGAATTCACAATAGATCCTATGGTCCAAACGTAATCCGTTAAACGAAAGTACGGTTTTCGGAAATAACTTACTCTATTTTTGTAAGCGTCTTAAAATTACATACCTGTATTCATGAACCCGCTAAAGCTCAGGTGACCTAAAAGTATGGTCCTAATATGTCTGTGATAACCAGCCTGAAACAATAAATAAATGTTCCTAATGTTTGTTATAGTTAATACAAGTTTATAACCAGTCTGAAACGGTTAATAAATGTCCATAACCTGTCTGTGCATTTGTACGGGTAATAATACAATTTTATCAAATCACTTTTAAAACATTTAGAGGAAATCCGTGAAGAAAATCAAGATAAAACGTTGTAATGACTAAATTCATAGTTATACATGCATGCAGGAGGATCATTTTCCTTCAGTTATGAAATACATAGGAACATCCCTTTCTCCCCCACTTACACCCATCTACCTTCTAATGCTTAACCTTTTAAAATAATGTAAATACCGCTATAACCAGACGTGTATTTGAGGACTCTTACTTTCACTTTCACATACTTCATTTCTGGTTAAGAAATACGATACTGAGGCTTCCGATTAGGTGCCTTACCGTGCACAGCTCCCGGTAGTTATATAACATTCGCCGCGGACATGGCCTATCGAATGACTGGCAGACACATTTCTCCCTAAAACATGGTTGTCATACATGCACACATTGACTTCGAATTCATTTATGCAACCAACAACCTAACTGTATTATAAAATTGTGTTGCAATCAATTCCTACTATGAATTTATAACAAATTATCGGAGCAAACTCACCACCCAATCTTGACGAGGTTGAAACAGGGGACAGCACTCTAATTTCAAATTTTATATCAATTTGTCACGTGGCCTCAGACCACAGTTAATTCTTTTATATGTTACTTCCAAAGAAAAAACAAAATTAAATTATTTTAAAACTTTGCGCACGGTCTGGTTCCTATTTCATACTGCAGGTCTATTCACACTGAACATACAGTGAGCTGGAAAGTTCCTCATGACCGTCCTTTAAGAAAGATAATTTCATTTGAATGTCACTACCAAAAATCACAAAATATCACTCAAGCATCATCACTCATTGTGTCCTGCTGCCAATACAAGCTTGGAATCTGTCAAATAAAATTTAATCACTAGAATAGATATTGTTGAACAATTTATGTAAAACAATGTACATACTTGTCATAGATCAGACAGGAAAAAATATTTAATAACCCATCTGAAATGTCCTTATGCACTACATTCGTAGTACAACGACCCGGAAGTGTAATTGTGGTCTGAGGCCACGTACGCCAAAAGTACTCGGCTACATGCAAGGGGAGACAACCCCTATAGCTTTCCCGATCTTTTTACCATAACGCCGTCCATTGAATAAGAAATAGCCGGAAATATTCACAAATTCCATTTGTTTATATACTGTATGCGTATCTGTTACAGTCAGATAACTGTTTACGTGTGCATAATAGAACTTGTACTTGTCCAGCGTTGGTGAAATGCTGAATACGCTCGGCTGGCCATCACTAAAAAAAAGACGCAAGGATATGCGCCTCAGTACCTTCCATAAGATTTACACAACCAAATAGCCATATCCATGGACATCTTAAAGTCCGTATCACGTCTCACCAGGCACGCCCATGCTCATTCATTTCAAGTACCTTCTCGTAAAACCCAGGTCAGAAAACAGTCATTTCCCCCAAGAACAATATCTGATTGGAACCGCCTCCCTCCAGACATCTGTGAACTTAATAAAATAACTGCCTTCAAATCAGCCATAGCTAAATTACCATAATCCCTATTTATTCTGTTTTTAAAAAAAAAAAATATTTATCTATTTACTTTTTTATTTTTCCTTTCTTATGCAATGATCTCCAAATAACATAATATTCAACTTGTTGAAGGCGGTTATTATAATGTAGAAGTAAAAGTAGAACTGTTTGTATGTGTGATGTTTGTCGATTAAATTGTTCCATATTTATCAGTTATATTCATAATATTGATGTATTTCACGAGATGTCAGTAATGTTTGTGTTGACACATACACTCGACTCGTCATAGGGTTTTCGGGTGCACGTGTGATCCTGTTTATAACAGGTGTTCGGCTATTTTGCCGTGGTTATAATTATTTTTAGACATGATAACACTGAGTGACCCTAATTAGTGTCCAGGGAGTGTACAGGAAGGTTTTCGCGCGCCCAGGAATTCATTATTTTTTATTGTTTTCTTTGTTCTTCTGATTCATACATTTCATTCATTTACCTAGTTGTATGCAAAATTTAATGTCGATCGTAACAGTAGAAAGTACCGAAATACCCCAGTGGGCACAAAGTGTCATGAAAACGTTTCAGTTACGTCAGGACACAACGTTGCATTTAGGTAGCAGTAACGTTGCAAATGAAAGTTTGCGGGACATTTTCAAGTGACGTTCGCAAAACGTTTGTGGGTAACTTTTTGTTAACGTTGTACAGACGTCTCCATGTCGTATTTATGATTTCATATATACAGGAGATCGTAACAAATATCTTAAATACATTCACATATGCTATACTGATATGAATCACAGAACATCAGCATACTAAGCATATGTATTTATAAGATATTTGTAACGAAACCTGTAATGCAGTCGAATAAAACACAACAAACACAGCGTAACAAGTGCAAATGTTTAATTAGCAGTTTGAATACGTTTGCAAATATCAACTACTTGAGTAAATAATTGTACAAGTTTTTGTCGTTCAGTCTGCATTTTTACACAGCGCACAAAAACTTTTTTTGCTAGATTACACTCATTCTATATAAAAAGCATCTAACTATATTATACTGTGCTATCATTAACTATAGTGTAATCAACAGAGTGTGTGTAAACATCTGACACATGCATTCTCGTATTCAAGATAAATTAGCTGTGCGTATGTGTTGCTTTCATATACAATGAGTGTAATCTAGCAATGAAATATAATTTACACATGTCATTTATTCAAGTAAAAATAGAAAATTCAATGATATATTAAAAATTGTGGAAGTAGTTTCATACGACCATAATGGTACAGACTGTAACATACACAACTGTATAGCGTCATTTCGTTGTTTTGTCGATAAATAAATAAATTTACCTCATTTACTCGATTCGTTTACATTTTGTACACCACTAAATAATTGTATCATTTTGACCCACTTGGTCGTCTATAATAATATGGCTAAATATATATATACTTCAAAGATTGTTATAAAAATTATATTTGAGAATAAAATGAACTTCATCCTCGTTATCGTTTGTTTGACATAATGCACAGGTTCTTGCTCTCTCTGCTGATTTCTATATCTGACCTATTCTATATTAAAATTGTGTTAGCTTAACCTAAATCTAACTATGTGTTTTTGTACTGCTCATCTATAGGCTTACACAAGTAGAATCGTAAATAAATATCAAATAATATGCTGATATATTTTACCTCTAGAAATATATGAATATCGGATAATAAATTTGTAATTGGCAAACTTGAAACGGAGCATATACCTTATCTTAGGTTCTGTTTTGTTTTTTAAATCATGTTGTTGAACCAAATTCATTATCGGTCATGTGTCCGATCAACCACAACAAGTATAATACGTCCGTAATTGAGCACCGAATTTTCTCTATTGCGACAACGCTTGTTAATTAATAAATACTTTAACAAGTATTGGAGGGAAACCGATGTACCTGGCATGGGAAAAGAAAACCCAGTTCATAATGATTATTGGATAATAACTGCCGATAATAACCTGTACACAACAGGTAGACTTACCTGTATAAACTAGTCACACATTCCTCTGTTGTAACGGTTGTACTGGACAGGGTGACAGGAAAACTTAGTCTTGCAACAAGTTCTTGGATAATCACTGTCGATAATTAATATCGACAGGAGTACAGACGTTTTTAGACTGTTCAGAGATTCCTTGAAAATAACCCTACACATGTCTAATGGATTTTCATGATGTTGGACACATGGAACATATGAAGGATGTATGTATTACTTAGTCATTCATGGAGTCATTCATGGAGCTGTTACATCACTTAGACATTGATCCATGTCTAAGTGATGTAAAGGGGAACCAATCTGGTGATCACCTTGCTGTCCACACAACACTGAATTGTAGTAAGCCAGCTCGTGCAAGGAAAGAAGTGAGCTTCCGGAAATTCCGCGAAATTTCAATACCAGATTTCAACAATGACATTCAGTCTTGTTCCGCCCTTCAATCTACTGAAGGCAAGGTTGATGATCTTGTTGAAGCATACACATTTGGTATAGAAGCCGTTATAGAGAAACACGCACCTCTGCAAACTAAGGTGATAACTGTGAGACCGAATGCCCCGTGGTATGATGAACATCTCCGCGTGGAAAAAAAGAAACGTAGACAAGCAGAGAGACAGTGGCGACGGACAAAATTAACCGTTCACCAACTGATATATAGAGAGCAATGTCGGCTAGTTGGTTCACTGCTCTTTCAGTCAAAGAAGGCTTAATATTCGGAACAAATCGAAGAATGTGGCAAGGATAAAAGACAACTTTTTAGACTCACCAAAAACCTAATGGGACAGAAAGGTGAAATTATCCTACCAAGCTGTAATTCTGAAAA
>NW_018480010.1:14069-85815 GCF_002113885.1 Mizuhopecten yessoensis | reverse complement strand
TTTGTTGACCTTTGTCCATGGAAGGTCCCTGCAAAATTTCATTGAAATTGGTTCAGGGGTTTTGGAGAAGAAGATTTTTGAAATTTTAGTCAATTTGACCCTTTTTGGCCCCGCCCCTCAGGCCCCTGGGGGCTTAAGACTAAACCGGCAACTACTTTTGTTGACCTTTGTCCATGGAAGGTCCCTGCCAAATTTCATTGAAATTGGTTCAGGGGTTTTGGAGAAGAAGTCGAAAATGTAAATTGTTTACAGACGCACGACGGACGACGGACTTTGTCTCAGGTGACCTAAAAATGCATACCTGGAAAGACTTTGCTAAGATCTAGACTAGCCAAAAACAACATTTAATCACTAGGCCGGCCATATTTAATAACGAATTCACAATAGATCCTATGGTCCAAACGTAATCCGTTAAACGAAAGTACGGTTTTCGGAAATAACTTACTCTATTTTTGTAAGCGTCTTAAAATTACATACCTGTATTCATGAACCCGCTAAAGCTCAGGTGACCTAAAAGGATGGTCCTAATATGTCTGTGATAACCAGCCTGAAACAATAAATAAATGTTCCAAATGTTTGTTATAGTTAATACAAGTTTATAACCAGTCTGAAACGGTTAATAAATGTCCATAACATGTCTGTGCATTTGTACGGGTAATAATACAATTTTATCAAATCACTTTTAAAACATTTAGAGGAAATCCGTGAAGAAAATCAAGATAAAACGTTGTAATGACTAAATTCATAGTTATACATGCATGCAGGAGGATCATTTTCCTTCAGTTATGAAATACATAGGAACATCCCTTTCTCCCCCACTTACACCCATCTACCTTCTAATGCTTAACCTTTTAAAATAATGTAAATACCGCTATAACCAGACGTGTATTTGAGGACTCTTACTTTCACTTTCACATACTTCATTTCTGGTTAAGAAATACGATACTGAGGCTTCCGATTAGGTGCCTTACCGTGCACAGCTCCCGGTAGTTATATAACATTCGCCGCGGACATGGCCTATCGAATGACTGGCAGACACATTTCTCCCTAAAACATGGTTGTCATACATGCACACATTGACTTCGAATTCATTTATGCAACCAACAACCTAACTGTATTATAAAATTGTGTTGCAATCAATTCCTACTATGAATTTATAACAAATTATCGGAGCAAACTCACCACCCAATCTTGACGAGGTTGAAACAGGGGACAGCACTCTAATTTCAAATTTTATATCAATTTGTCACGTGGCCTCAGACCACAGTTAATTCTTTTATATGTTACTTCCAAAGAAAAAACAAAATTAAATTATTTTAAAACTTTGCGCACGGTCTGGTTCCTATTTCATACTGCAGGTCTATTCACACTGAACATACAGTGAGCTGGAAAGTTCCTCATGACCGTCCTTTAAGAAAGATAATTTCATTTGAATGTCACTACCAAAAATCACAAAATATCACTCAAGCATCATCACTCATTGTGTCCTGCTGCCAATACAAGCTTGGAATCTGTCAAATAAAATTTAATCACTAGAATAGATATTGTTGAACAATTTATGTAAAACAATGTACATACTTGTCATAGATCAGACAGGAAAAAATATTTAATAACCCATCTGAAATGTCCTTATGCACTACATTCGTAGTACAACGACCCGGAAGTGTAATTGTGGTCTGAGGCCACGTACGCCAAAAGTACTCGGCTACATGCAAGGGGAGACAACCCCTATAGCTTTCCCGATCTTTTTACCATAACGCCGTCCATTGAATAAGAAATAGCCGGAAATATTCACAAATTCCATTTGTTTATATACTGTATGCGTATCTGTTACAGTCAGATAACTGTTTACGTGTGCATAATAGAACTTGTACTTGTCCAGCGTTGGTGAAATGCTGAATACGCTCGGCTGGCCATCACTAAAAAAAAGACGCAAGGATATGCGCCTCAGTACCTTCCATAAGATTTACACAACCAAATAGCCATATCCATGGACATCTTAAAGTCCGTATCACGTCTCACCAGGCACGCCCATGCTCATTCATTTCAAGTACCTTCTCGTAAAACCCAGGTCAGAAAACAGTCATTTCCCCCAAGAACAATATCTGATTGGAACCGCCTCCCTCCAGACATCTGTGAACTTAATAAAATAACTGCCTTCAAATCAGCCATAGCTAAATTACCATAATCCCTATTTATTCTGTTTTTAAAAAAAAAAAATATTTATCTATTTACTTTTTTATTTTTCCTTTCTTATGCAATGATCTCCAAATAACATAATATTCAACTTGTTGAAGGCGGTTATTATAATGTAGAAGTAAAAGTAGAACTGTTTGTATGTGTGATGTTTGTCGATTAAATTGTTCCATATTTATCAGTTATATTCATAATATTGATGTATTTCACGAGATGTCAGTAATGTTTGTGTTGACACATACACTCGACTCGTCATAGGGTTTTCGGGTGCACGTGTGATCCTGTTTATAACAGGTGTTCGGCTATTTTGCCGTGGTTATAATTATTTTTAGACATGATAACACTGAGTGACCCTAATTAGTGTCCAGGGAGTGTACAGGAAGGTTTTCGCGCGCCCAGGAATTCATTATTTTTTATTGTTTTCTTTGTTCTTCTGATTCATACATTTCATTCATTTACCTAGTTGTATGCAAAATTTAATGTCGATCGTAACAGTAGAAAGTACCGAAATACCCCAGTGGGCACAAAGTGTCATGAAAACGTTTCAGTTACGTCAGGACACAACGTTGCATTTAGGTAGCAGTAACGTTGCAAATGAAAGTTTGCGGGACATTTTCAAGTGACGTTCGCAAAACGTTTGTGGGTAACTTTTTGTTAACGTTGTACAGACGTCTCCATGTCGTATTTATAATTTCATATATACAGGAGATCGTAACAAATATCTTAAATACATCCACATATGCTATACTGATATGAATCACAGCACATCAGCATACTAAGCATATGTATTTATAAGATATTTGTAACGAAACCTGTAATGCAGTCGAATAAAACACAACAAACAGCGTTACAAGTGCAAATGTTTAATTAACAGTTTGAATACGTTTGCAAATATCAACTACTTGAGTAAATAATTGTACAAGTTTTTGTCGTTCAGTCTGCATTTTTACACAGCGCACAAAAACTTTTTTTGCTAGATTACACTCATTCTATATAAAAAGCATCTAACTATATTATACTGTGCTATCATTAACTATAGTGTAATCAACAGAGTGTGTGTAAACATCTGACACATGCATTCTCGTATTCAAGATAAATTAACTGTGCGTATGTGTTGCTTTCATATACAATGAGTGTAATCTAGCAATGAAATATAATTTACACATGTCATTTATTCAAGTAAAAATAGAAAATTCAATGATATATTAAAAATTATGGAAGTAGTTTCAAACGACCAGAATGGTACAGACTGTAACATACACAACTGTATAGCGTCATTTCGTTGTTTTGTCGATAAATAAATAAATTTACCTCATTTACTCGATTCGTTTACATTTTGTACACCACTAAATAATTGTATCATTTTGAACACACTTGGTCGTCTATAATAATATGGCTAAATATATATATACTTCAAAGATTGTTATAAAAATTATATTTGAGAATAAAATGAACTTCATCCTCGTTATCGTTTGTTTGACATAATGCACAGGTTCTTGCTCTCTCTGCTGATTTCTATATCTGACCTATTCTATATTAAAATTGTGTAAGCTTAACCTAAATCTAACTATGTGTTTTTGCACTGCTCATCTACAGGCTTACACCAGTAGAATCGTAAAAAATTATCAAATAATATGCTGATATATTTTACCTCTAGAAATATATGACTATCGGATAATAAATTTGTAATTGGCAAACTTGAAACGGAGCATATACCTTATCTTAGGTTCTGTTTTGTTTTTTAAAATCATGTTGTTGAACCAAATTCATTATCGGTCATGTGTCCGATCAACCACAACAAGTATAATACGTCCGTAATTGAGCACCGATTTTTCTGTATTGCGACAACGCTTGTTTATTAATAAATATTTTAACTAGTATTGGAGGGAAACCGATGTACATGGCATGGGAAAAGAAAACCCAGTTCATAATGATTGATGGATAATAACTGCCGATAAAAACCTGTACGCAACAGGTAGACTTACCTGTATAAACTACTCACACATTCCTCTGTTGTAACGTTTGTAGTGGACATGGTGACAGGAAACCTTAGTCTTGCAACAAGTTCTTGGATAATCACTGTCGATAATTAATATCGACAGGAGTACAGACGTTTTTAGACTGCTCAGAGATTCCTTGAAAATAACCCCATACATGTCTAATGGATTTTCATGATGTTGGACACATGGAACATATGCAGGATGTATGTATTACATATTCCTAAAATCATTTTCTGTGATAAACATGTAATAAGTGACATTTGAAGGACAACCCACATAAAATATACAGACAATGGGATTTACCTGTATAGTTGACAAGTGCTCAGTGCTACTTACCTACAATGTACGTACTTGCCCGCTTACCTACAATGTACGTACTTGCCCGCTTACCTACAATGTACGGACTTGCCCGCTTACCTACAATGTACGGACTTGCCTGCTTACCTATGTGGTGTAGTGGTGAACTGTCGTGAACTTAACATACAGTGTATATTGTTTAAATTGGATTTATAAAGTTAAATATGACTGAAACTTCCACAATGCTAGCAAGTGCACGGACAGTTCTACACGAAAACAATCCATCTCCCACCGGCGAGATTGGAATCGTTAGTTCACTTACAGAACTTTAGCGGTAGTTGGCAAGCTGTATTTTAAATTTGAGTGTAATTGAACAACAGGTCCAAAAAAATGATGATGTTCAAAAGTCATTGCAAAGTTAAAGAGAAAAAACATTGAATTTGAGAGGAGTGTTGAAATGATCAGTGGACTGTATGATGATATGAAAGTGGCAACCAGCAAAACAAAATCAGAGATGACAAATATGAAAAAACCGGTAGAGAAGGTTGACTCCAACACCAAACAGATAAAGACTGTGCTGATGAGGACTCAAGATAACCAGAAGGCAATATTTGATACATTAAAGGACATACAGTGCAGGTCAATGAAAAGGAACCTGATATTCCATGGACTGAAGGAACGCTCACATGAAGATAACGAAAGTAGACTGAAAGACTTTATCTACTATAAGTTGTTTATCAACAGAAATATTGAGTTCACCAATGTCCATCGTTTTGGCAAGCAAGTATTTGGGAAAGGGCGACCAATCGTAGCAGTTTTTATGTTCCAAAAAGAACAACAGTTAGTTCGGAATAATGCACACTACCTTAAAGGAACACGGTTTTGGATTAACGAACAGTTTCTTAATGTCGTGGATGAACGACGAAGAGTTTATCCCATTCTAAGATCACATAAAAGGGCAGGATATCAAGTCAAGCTTGGGAGGGATAAACTATATAGCAATGGTGGGCGGATTGGTCGAGTGGTTAACACTCCAGCCTTCCAAGCAAGCGGCCGGAGTTCGATCCCCGAAGTCGCCGTACGCATAGAATATTCAGGTTAAGTGTTTTTCTCCTGTCCATACAACTCCACCAACACAGGTGGAGTATAAAATGGTCTGGGGTGGGTGTTGCGGTATCTGTGCTGTAGCAATCAAGTGAGGTGGCACTATAAATGATACCGTTGGAAGCACGGTCCCACTACAAACATAACACAATACATCTCCAGCAAACACACATAGGGAGATATTAGCCAGGTGGCATAAGACTAGTAGTTGGCGCCTGATAAGGCAGCTCCTGCGAATTCCTTAATATTGTATTATATATATGCTAATTGTAGTGACTGTAGAAAATTGTCTATGTACTGTAAAGCGCGTTAGAGTGGCTTATGTGAGCTAGATAGGGCGCTATATCAAATGTTGTACATTATATTTATTTTATTTAGTTAATTGTCAGCTGTATAATGGACAAGAGACAAGGTCAACTAAGTCATTTAGTGAAGTTGTCCAGACATCCAATAATGGTCGAAGATCAGTAAAACGACCACGTGTTCCATCCTCCCCCTCTGGACAGGAACCCGGACATAACACTGCTCCGTCATCCTCTCGACCACGTTTCTCATCTGAACGTGAACATACTAGCCCTCGTAGTACTCCTGGCCGTTCACTGCGACCAGTTGAAGAAATGAGGGCGGGGTATGGGGGCAATGAACAGTCCCGTTATTATCCTAGTACACCTGGACAACCAGTTGAGGAACGGATGGCTAATGAGGGTAACCTCGTTCGGGCTCAGCCAGGGCAATCGTGTGTGCCTCTTAGTACTCATGGGCAACCAGTTGAGGAACGGCGGGCAAGTGAGCCTGATGGGTTTTGTACATATGTTTTTCCTATACCTACTGGAAAAGGAGGCGGAGTTGTAAATTTACACAAGAGCTTTATAAAAAATGTTTAGTTGAAAATATTGTAGATTGTATATTTAGGGTAAAACTTAGCTATGATGAAAAGTCTGTATTTTTGTGTTTTTGCTATTTCCCGCCAGAAAATAGTGTTTTTTTTATAATAATTGTGATGTTGAAATTGTTATTACTCTTGCGCAGCTGGGTTAATGCTGCACTTCAATATAAAACTTACCAAAGTGCATATATTGTAAGTAAAAGTGTAATTCTACATGTTCGAGTTGACGTTTTTGTGTATTTATGTCCGGATTTAAATGTCCTGTGTCACCCGACTGGATCTGGACCGGAAACCTGGTGCTGGTGTACCGTAAGGTGTCACGTAACCCTCGTACATGTAGCATTAACACTTGGTCGCTAAATCGCTCTGGTTTAACCCACCATCGACGTGATTGATTTTAGAGTTGTGTATGTTAAGGAATTACTAAAAAGTGCTGTACATAGAGCTGAATTAATATATATTTATAGATATTGATAAAACAATATGTAAATATGCGAGCTAATGCTGGCTATCGGCGACATTTTCGTTTTATTTTAGAATATGGTGTATTTGTCAGACTATGTACTTCACAAATCATCTTTCTCATTTAAATATCTTTCCGCATCCATGTACCACATTTAAGGAGATATTTTGTGTGGTAGGTTAAACTTTTCCGTTTTATAGAGCAAGAATTGGAACTCTTCTGTGTTGTTGTGGTAAATAAATAATTTATTTTTCATCACAAATGATAATGCAAACACATACAGATACTGTTTTATTTAAAATGCACATAATTGTATTCAAAATACAGGCAACAAAGTCAATTGCTCTCTTTAAAAACAATAAATAAAGTTCAGTTCGATGTCGTAAATACTTCAAAGGGACATAACCCGTACAGTGGATTCCATCCGCCCGGGAGTTATGAAAGTTCAGGCAACGAAGAATTCAAACGAATACCACCAAAACACACCAGCCAAACGAAACTATGTAGAGCAGCGTATATATACACGGTTCCTTTACAGGAATTATTACGATATGGGATGGTACAGTTTCGTAAGTAAAGTTGATCAAATGCAGTGAAGTTTTGACCTTGAATCTGCCATGTATATCCCTGCCTTTTTGCTGACGAGCGCTCGTATGTTGTTTGATGGCGTTGGAAACTGGTGTACAACAGAGCTATGGAAATGAGTGTCCTATGAGGACAAGTCAGATGCTAGAAAGCGTACCATTCTGCAACTTTCGAAGAAAAATAAAAGATAAAATAAAGCCCAAAAACCCAGTTGGTAATGTTGAAAACTTTGTCTTTATGAAAAGTGACTTTCTAGAGGAAATAAAAACACTCCCCAAAAACATTGTGAACTGGACTGAAATGTCTAAGAAATTCCCAGTGAAACACAAACGCGGGCACACACTGTAAAACGCCGGGTAGGTCCTTAAAAAGGTCGCATAAGATAATGGTGAAGATAGTTCAAATTTTAATCCGACACTGCAGGTCAGTGGTCGTGATTATCTTCGCCATGTGCGCCGCGCAGCAAGATGCATCCCAAAGACGTGGATTCCGATATCTTCACCCAGATCCGTCAGGAATATGCGTGGTGTAATCGTGGAGAAAATAAAATTTGGGGATATCGACATTAGCGAAATGGTGGCCCCCAAGACCTTCACATCGCAACCATTTTCCGCAAGTGTGGAGGTCGAGTCCAAGTCGCAGATCGTCAATGTGCGACGTATTTTGCTATATAACATCTGCACCAGAGTTAAGAAGACAGGAGGAGTTGGATTACCTGCGCACCTTTGCCGATGTCCACTACGACCAGCTGTCTCAGGAGGATTTGCGAACACGTTATAGCCGCCTGGGCGAGGATGTAGGCGATGTGGATGGTGACCTCAAGTTACATCTCATGGGAATGGAGCGGACTAGACACATGCAGATGTGGCATGACCACTCAGACATCGCGAACCACTCTCACGTTTTATTCATGGTCTCCTTCATTAACGACCCTGCTATTTTTTACACAAATGAGGAATACGCAGCTCTCCACCCCGATATTCCAGTCACCAACATCCAGCGGGATGTGGAGAAGCCGTCCATTTATATCATCGGCAGGGCCAACAACACGGATGCAGACCAGATGATGTATACCAAGGCAAGGGTTCGGGATATCATGCATCTGCCTCAGCCGATCCTAAAGGAAGAGGGGATTCCAATTAAGGATGTACTGAGACTATTTTCTGGAGATGGACCTGCCCGCCAATTCGAAGGAGGGCAACAGCGGGGCGGAAACTACACCTGCTATTGTGGCGCTCCAAGCAAGTCACATCAGAATCTAAAGCAGTGTTATTAGATCCGACACATGTCCATGGATGACAGCCTTGATTTGATCCAGAAAGGAGTAGTTTGGAAAAAGATCACCAGCGTTGTTTTTAATCCGTTTGCCGGCTTGAAGAAGGTATAATTGCTCCTGGAACTTGATAGAAGAGGCGTGGACAATGATGATCTCTTGAGGGATCAGCTCCAGAATACACTTGCAGAGATCATGCATGGCATTACACGTCCACCAGCGCTTCTTTACCAGAACTTCACACCCACAGCAGAAATTTACTGCGACCACTATGAAGTAGCACTGTGTGAACCGTTGCACGATCTGAAGAACATCATTGACAATGTGATCCATGAGTTACCCGCACAATGCCCGACAAAAGCAGGTGAAGTGATGCTTGCTCGACAAAAGCAGGTGAAGTGATGCTAAAGACCTTCTACACCAACGCACTAGGTAATCACAACCAGGTGAAAGGCTCGGACGCAAGATTGTTTCTTGTAAAATTTGCAAAATTTACACACGAGAAATCTGTCGACGGTACCATTCCCAAGAACATTTTCCAACTTGTTCAGTCATTGGTTGATATTGTAGAGATCTGCTACAATGGTCATGAGAAGAGATCTCCGCGACAAATCCTCAGACTGCACAATGCCACACTTATGTTCGCAGTGCTATGCCAACAAGTGATTGGTGAGCCTACACAGATGCCAAGTAGGAAATTATATGGCGCCCACTACCACAGCATTACCAGCCATGTAGCAGACATGCATCGACTGTTTTGCTTGCAGTCTATAGTGGCTGAAAACGAAGAGCGGACCTTTGGTGACATTCGTTCATGCACAAAGAGCACAAATAACAAGCATCCGAATCACATAATCGGCAACGCTATTATTCGGCATCATGCGAAACCCCAAGCTAACAACCAATCCGACTCCCTCCGAGTTTAGGAGAGAGCGATTTCACGACAGGCAGCCTTGCTTCCAATTGCCACCAACACCATTATCCCCATGAAGATAACAAAGAAAAGATCTGCCCTCCTACAGTCCCACTGCCAGTGCATTGCAGATCTTCTTATGTGTGGTAAAAGCGTGTGGTGGGTTCCAACGACGACGGAATTGTTTTCTTCGATAGCCCCGCCGTGAACGATTTTGGTTGCAATGGTCCAGTGTTGCACCATTTCCGGTCCATGAACTTAAAACAGGAACAACAGTTCATCTCTCAGTGGTGGGAGGAGTGTCTCGAAAAAGCAAAGGAGAACAAGATACAGTTGCCACTGGAAAGAGTGAAAATCTTCAACAACGACGGGGATGTGAGCAGTATCCTGCAATTATGCAAAGGTAAATACAAACTTAAAATTATTATCAACCCATTAACAGCCTACTGGTCAGATGTGACTAGGGTGAAAATTAATATATGTCAATGAATGCCCGCCCGCCCCGCCCCATGCAGCAATTTAATTTCAATATATATAGAAGCAATGACCTTGACCTTGACAATTTAACTCGTTAAAGGTATTTCAATTCTTAAAATGATCAAAATCTTTAGGAAATAAGGTTGCTGGAGTGATGACATTGAATCAGGACTGTGAAATTCTTTAAATAGTAACAGTGACATTGACCTTAATTAAAACTTTGAAATTTGAACTAATGAAAAGTATTCCCATAATTAACTTTAGTATCAAATTTGATCAAATTCTGTTAAAGAATTGAAAGTTACAGACCCTGAACTTGACAAGTTGACATTTGTATAGAGTTTTATCAAAATCCGTTAAAAAAAACGAAGTCGCTAGAACAACGACAGTGAATCGGGGAAACAATGGGAGGTCATAGGAGGACATGGGTAACACTATATGACCCGCCATAAAATGACGGGGCATAATTATCTAATCACAATTCTAAGCTTTAATTAAAATGGCTAATAGGGTTGAAAACAAGGCAAAGTATTGCGTGATAGTCCCCATTGGTCAAGAAATTATCACAAAGGACCCACACTCCGCCCGTTCAATATATATATGTATAAAACCGCTGACTTAACAAATTCCCAGAAAATCCGGAAAATTTATCCGCTTTCCTTGTCTTCTATACATTTGCAATTTAAAAAACATAAGCTTCAAAGCGCATCGATAACCTTGATGTAATTATAGCAAATGACAGAGAACTTCACGCCGTGCAGTGTGTTGGCACTAACATTTAAGAAATGCCAACACATTATCAGAAATTATCACACATAACGACAAAGTGAAAGGTGAGTGTTATCTTTGGGAGGGAATTTAAGCAATCTCAATCGACTACATGATTCGAAATCGGTCCAGGGCTGTCGGTTTAGGATGTGATAACATCAACAGGATTAAAAAAAAAAAAAATAGAAAAAAAATAACTACCCGACCGACCCTATTTTTTGATAGACGAAAGAAGAAATCGGAAACACAACAACTTTTTTTCTTGGCCTAAAGATCAATAAGTTTTAAGAAGATCAGTCATAAACTTGAGGAGATATTCCAACAACAGGAGCACCATACACGGATGCAATATCATAATACGCCCGTTAATACACTACTCGAGATCTCCGGCCAATTAAAGGTTTACCGACAGACGAACAGCGCCATCCCACAGTATGTTCGGTCATAAGACAGATAAGTAACGACTCGAGACATAGGTGACACGTAACTGTTGTCTTTCGCAATATCAGCCCCCTGTCCTTTTTGCCACAATGATGCACAGTACTCAATGTCCAGTATGTCTTTGCCAATATTACTGTATTTTTTTGTTCAGCACAAGATTTATCATCTACAACAGATGACAGTCACATTGAAAACTATACCTGCCAATTCCAAGCGTGATGACATTAGCCCAGACACTGACACAGGTATATACGCAAAAATGACTTGCTGACTATTTACAACACATGGCCCCGTTTTCACAAAAGAACTAAGAGGACGCATTGTGTGACCCCCTGTATAATTTGTTACCTGCAAATCAATTCCACATTTCTGTGCATGTATCATAACTATTTCATTAAGGTCAAAATGTGCCTTCTTAAAGTTGAAGGGTTTTTACAAAACATAAGTGTTGTCCCGATGATCGATTATTTAGTTATTAAAATTATTGCAAGTTGTTTTCTATTGATATACCTAAAAACACTCCTTAAGTGCTTATGCTTTGGTTACGAGGTAAATTTCCAATACACATATACAGTTTTTTAGCCAAGTTAACCCGTATTCCCATGCTTAGCCTTTGTATGAAGTTTGATCAAAATCTGTTAAGAAACAAAGTTGCTAAAGCGATGACAAGAAAATTCTATAAATAGCAACATTGACATTGACCTTAGAACCCTGAAATTTGAACTCGTCCAAGGTAATTCCTATACTTGCCCATTTTCGAACTTGTCCCGAACTATGTTTAAGGCAAACATGCATATAAAATTAAATCAGACGGATGCAATACCATATGAATAGATTAAATACACCCCGTCAAATGGTGTATTGAAACATCTGACAGTAACTGAATATTTCGTAGTAACTTTCCAGTAAAAAAAGGAATATACTTTAAAAGCAAAATTTAATTATTTTTGTTTAAAATTCTGCTGAATATATAATGTCAAGATATTACGTATACAAAAAAAACCACCTGCAAATATTAGAAAATTTTCATATCACAATTAATCCAGGAAAAATTCCTTATGCGAGGACAAACTGCATGCATGTCAAATTTGCTTGAATTGCATACTTTCCTTATTTCGCGCTGGTCCACTGGGATAGTATATGTATTACTTTGTGTACAACTGTAACATACATACCTTTTTAAATCAAATTTTCCGGACAAGAAAACTACTTTATGGATTTTGGCCATATTTAGCCTTAAGCATTATTTTAACATTTTATGCATATTCTACATATTACCCCTACGGCTTGCTTGCTTTGGGTGATTTTTTTTCTGATTTCACTTAATATCAGAAAAAAAATCACCCAAAGCAAGCAAGCCGTAGGGGTAATATGTAGAATATGCATAAAATGTTAAAATAATGCTTAAGGCTAAATATGACCAAAATCCATAAAGTAGTTTTCTTGTCCGGAAAATTTGATTTAAAAAGGTATGTATGTTACAGTTGTACATAAAGTAATACATATACTATCCCAGTGGACCAGCGCGAAATAAGGAAAGTTTGATTCCCTGGTCCCACTGCTCTACAGCAAATTTAGTCGAAATCTGATCAGTCGTTTAGGAGCAGTAGGCGTTTTAACAAATTGTTGACGGACGCCAGACGCCGCACCATGGCAGGGCCAGTTGAGCTAAAATGTATAGGCATTTTACATTTAACAAATGTCAACTTCACACCGCCTTCTTGTATAATTTATGACGTCATGACAAAACATTTCAAATGTCATGGATTTCAGTAAAAAAATGTCACAATTTTTTTATGTCAGAAAATTATGAAATTTTGCAGTTAAAAATTTCAGCGACTTTTTTTTACTAAAATGTTTTAACAGTTGGATGATGTTGACATTCTACAGTACAATGCATTTATGCTTACTGGGAATTTTCTTGTCAAAACAAGGAGCCGCTCCAGTGTATGAAGAACTAAGTGAAGACCTTGACAACGGTCCAGCCACTGAAACAGGTACCAGCAAGAAATTAAATTTCAGAATATTATTAAGCACATATGGGTGGTGGGGGTCTCTGAAAAGGTGCCTTCCGAGTCCCCGACCCGCCACCACATTTAATTCTAAAACAGCCCTTAACATAAATACATTTTTTAAATGACCATCAAACTTTAAAATCAATATACTGCCACTGGTGAAAAATTAAGTTTAATAATATAAAACAAATAAAAATATCAGGAAAATGGCAGCCAGTTAAGTAATAATCAATGTGTTTTAAACTAATAAATATAATGATATATACATACCAAGGGGCTGAGTCGGCAATCTAAGATCCCCCCCCCCCCCATACTTTTAGATGACAAAAATCTAGAAGGGCCTCTCACATGGGGCGACACAGCAAGGCTTCCAGTCAAATCCCATGATTAGGTGGTGCATGTCCAGGACCCAATGGTTTCCTGTGCAAACAAGATCAATGGTACTATACTAGACTAATATTAGTCAATATGTGTTATCATTATCTCTGCACAATGCACACATTTACTTGTTAGTATACATATTATCAACTTTTCATAAAGCAGAGAAAAAACAATGTTGTGTTTCTGCTTTCCCTACCGACCCTAATTTTGTGGGGCCTAGCCTTAACTTTTTATTGCCTTTTTGAAATTAAGTTTTTAATAAAATAAGTCCACACTCTACACTGTTGATGATGTTTTGGAAATACCTTCAAATTTCAGGGTTTCAAGGTCAATGTTGCTATTTATTAAATTTTACATAACAGCGGGGGCATTTGTGTCTTAAAGACATTATCTAGTTTATGACTTTTCAGCACCCTGCATATAAATGTCTCGTTATTTGAAAAATACTGCTACACGTAAACATCTGAATCGGGACCGTAAACTTCTATTAATAGCAACGGTGACCTTGAAATTCTGAAATTCCGAAATTCAAACTCATCCGAGGTATTCCTAACTTCATATTGTTGACCTTTGTATTAAGTCACTGTTTGATCAAAATATGTTGCCAAATAAAGTCCCTAGCCAGTTATTTGCGAGGGGAACAATGCATGTTTCCCCTAGGCTACTAAATGAAAAGCTAGGGACATACACATTATAAAAGATAATGATCAATTATTTTAAGTGACACACCTGATTATGGTCACAGTACAAATAAGTTTTGTTTGATGTTTTATTTCAGACGACAATGCCGATTTAGTTAACCCCCCTGTTCTGAGCTACCAGAATGACCCCGGGAACCCCATGTCTCAGCCCCGGAATGAGCCTTCTGCCCAGGATCCACCCTGTCATATTACAAATTGTAGCCTGATGACTTTCTGTTTTATTATGTTCCCTCTTCATAGTGAACTTTGATTAAAATACTGTTTCACTTCATTGTAGACCACATGACAATCAAACCATAAAATCAAAATACTGGTTAACAGGGATGTACAATTTACTATTTGATGTACTAGCCCGCAGGTAAATATTAAAAAAATGTATGTAAGTTTTAGGGATGTTGTTAACACATCACCCCTCCCAAATTTAAAAACAGGGGGTATAGCGCCAGTCCATCTGGACAGTGGACATTGGTACACCATGATCTTGCTTTCGTAATCAAGCTAACAAAATAGGCAAATTTGTTGTATTTCAGAGCCTCCACACAAAAAATGCCAGAAGAGCTCTGGACTTTAACGACAATTCATGTACAGCAAATACACCTGGTATGTAATGTAGTACATTCAGATCAAAATTATTTCATCACAATTAAAAAATAAAAGTTAGGACTGCAACCTGTTAAACTGACATCGTAAAGCCATTCATACGAAATACCAATTGGTCAAAATATTAATGTATTAAAACTAAAATTGATATCACGAAGTCACCACAGCAATCGCATCAAATTCAGCTGTTTATTAAATTAACAGAGGATTGTTTAACATTTATATCATGGGCAGATAAAAAAAAATCTGACACTTTAAAGCTAATACTTTAGTATGTACAGCATGTACACATATTGAATGTAGTGAATGGAACCATATTTGTTATTTTTTTTAACATTAGATTTTATGTTTCCATGGCATTGGCATGTTTCTAAAATAATACCTTTTTTTGCATTTCCAACCACGTCAATTTTGGACAGTGACCTTGGGGAATGTGCGACACTCCAGAAGTACCGAAAGTATAAAAGAATGCTGAAACGGTCCCCACATGACGCATCCTTCCCGGACAGCTACGAGACCGCCAAGGCAGAACTCCAGACTGCCTTGCTGAAACACCATACAATCTGCAAAAGAACAACAACTTGGGAAATTGAATATTTAGATTTGTTTGTTTGATTTAGTTTAACGTCCTATTAACAGCTAAGGTCATTTAAGGACGGCCTCCCCTGTGTGCAAGATGCATGCTATAACATAATATCATCCCAATGAATAAAGAACACAAAACTAACAAAACAGTAACGGAATGCTACAAAAAAATAAATAAATATAGAAACTATTATGGACCACTGAGGAGTTTATTACTGGTAGGCTTGCAAATGTAAATGTTGAGGACATATAGAATATCGGGTCAGTGTCATAAAATACAAGGCTTATTTGAGCGAGGCCCAGAAAACATGGTAAATGCTTAAATAAACCATGTATTTTATGACACTGATCCAATGTTTTGATATCTAGTGACATGGAAATTTTCTTTCCAAAATGTTAAGTTCTGCTGATATTTGTGTCCTGTTGTTTCTTTAAAGAATTTTGGCAGCCGATGGTTTTCGAATGGCATGTGCTTTGCGACGTCACAAACAGTTACTGTTGTTGAAGTCCTATGGGACCATCGATACGACTCAGCAATTTTCTATTTATCACATAACTTTAATATGTTTGGAAAATCAGGCAGAAATAAGCCAAAATGTCAAATTATTTTCAATACAAGACAGACAAATTTCGGGCGTCGGACGTTACATTTTTCACTACAGAGACAATCGTGTGACATCATTTATTTATGACGTCATACCACTATTATGACGTCATAAATAAATGATGTCACACGATTGTCTTTGCAGTGGTCATGTAATGACAAGCACTTTCAGGCTGGGTTACCACCAAAAATAAATAAATGTGATATAGTGGACAGTGACATTGATGTCGGAGTGTCGTAACGACTTACATACTACATGCAAAAGCGGACAGAATATATAGACAGTCAAGATAATGAAAACATTATATCATGCCAGTTTACAGGGAACTTAAAAGGACAAGCCACTGCAGTTGTGTGTGGCGTGTCAATATTGATGCGTTAATTGCGTTTTGAACTATTATTTAACTGCCAAGTGTATCGGTTAGTCGGTTATTACATGCATACTAGTCATTGTTCGTGGTTACCGATAGTATTGTTACCTGTGTTTTCTCCTTTTAGAACAAGTTATTGTGGCAGGTTTTATCGCTCACCTTTGATACAATACAGTGTAGCCTAGGTGGTATTGCTAATTTGACAAATATATAAGTGATTATGTGTCAGGGTTGCAAAATATTTTTTGTTGTAAACTACAACTACAGGTATTTAGTCAACTTTGGTGTAGCATCATCTAAAAACAGCACACTATGTAACAAGCGCACCATGAAAACAGACACAAAAACCGGTTGTCGTAACATGTGTGTAAGCCAGCGTGATACAAATTAGATCCACTCAGTGTATATTTGAGATGTAGTTACCTACAAGTATATAGCCACTGTGTATGTGAGCGAGGTGTCCATGCTAACGTTAGCTGCGCCGGCGATAAATTTGAGATATGTTTTACAAATGCTAGCACAATGGATGCATTTTCCTGTAAAATATCAATATGACATACCTGGTAATCACACCAACGACAACATATGTATGCGAGTCAGCTGGTATTTGATTATTTGAATACTATTTTTACTTGTTTGGTTGTTCACTAAATCTGCAGATTGAAGTTTTGGGACTCGACAACAAGTTGTACATAATTGTTAACTGCATGCACATATATATTCATTTAACACATGGAATTATGTTGCGTCCAGTTAACCGAAAGCAGCTTTACTTCAATAAATCATCATTGGGATAATCTGCATTCTACTGTATTACAAATTTTTGTTTGGAACTGATATTCAATAGACCTTTGGAAATATACATGAACATGTAAATCAATTATTACAATATCAATGTATTAATAACTGAATAATACACCGATTTAAAATGTTAATTTTAAACCAGATTGGTGTGTCAAGTTCTACCCCAACTGTAAATTTGATTATGTTTCAAGATGTTATTTTGTAAATAAACTAGCTAACTGACGTACAGAATTTCAGAAATAATCTTAGTCTTTTTTGTTGTTAATTGATGTCAAACTCGCAGAAGATATCTGGTAAAATAATAATGAGCAAGATTTCAGATCACGTCATTAACCCAGCTGCGTGAATGGTCAATTAGCCTAGCCGTTACAAAACAAATGGACAAGTATATGTTACCGGCGACTTTAATGCTAGAACAGGAACTGGACCGGATTCCATAGTAAATGATGGCCTCAACAATGATACGTTATATTATATGTATTACAGTAATGATTCCAATATTCAGAATCGTAGTAACATGGATAAATATGTGAATACTTATGACAGAAAACTACTGTCATTGTGTAAAAATACGAGTATGCGTATAGTTAACGGTCGTCATACACGTGANAGGGATCCAATATAACATTGGTGAATGTGGAATGTGTAGCTTTCATAACTGTTGTAACATTGCTAAAGCAGTCCAGTACTGGACTGGATTTTCTTGCATCAAGAACTATTTATATTTGTTTCTCACTTCTTAATTTCAGACCCCCTTAGTGGACAAAAATGCCTTGTCAATATACTGGACATATTATTTCATTAGTATAAACTACATGTACTACATAAATAAGCCCACCTTCTGTTATCCACTCATCTTTCATTCTATAATGATTGCTTGGAATTTAATTTGTGTCTCCAAGTCGAGAAAACTTTTAGCAATCTGTAAAATACATAAACAAATGTACTTTTATGTTTGGTGACGGCAAACTACATTGATTTGGGCTTATTGCAAGATAAATTTAGATACACGTACATGTATATATTAAATGAATATATATCTTGAAGTTGTCAACTATTAAGATATTTCTTATACCATCTTTGCCATAATTAATGCTCCTAACTCAATAAGTACCCCTCCTCCTTTTTCAGGAGGTATTTACGCCTGGTGATCATGGATTTGATGCTCACAAATAAATCTTAAAAAACAAGGGACTTGAATGCTGTCTTGTCACAGTTTTCCTAATGATTATGATTATATATAGTATAAGTAACCTTTTTTCTGCTTAAGCTGTTGTCCTATTATCCGAATGGGAACCCCATTTCAACAATTTTTGAGTGCCCTTTGTGCTAATTACAGCAAATATGATTAAAAACCCCATTTCAACCAATTTTTAGTGCCCTTTTTGCTAATTATAGCAAATATGATAATATTGACAACAAGAGGCCCATGGGCCTTAACGGTCACCTGAGTCCTACAGTATTTATTTTTGTTGTTGAAATATGTCCTAATTTGAGTAAAAAATAGTTAAGTATAATGTTAACTTAACTTTGTCAGGACCATGAGCTGATCATTCCTAGACCGATTTTCAGTGAGATCGGCCTATTAGATCTTGTTTGAAATAGGTATTTACAAAATAGCGGCCATGGCAGCCAAATTGTATTTCTGGTTGACCCGAAAAATAACAACACTTTGTCAGGACCATGAGGCGATCATTCCTACCAACTTTCAGTTCAATCGGCCCAGCAGAACTTGACTTTAAGTTTGAAATGTAAAATGTTAACGGACGACGGACGCAAACGGATAGCAATACGTCACTTGAGCTAAAGCTCAGGTGACCTAATAAAAATCTATAGAAAGTAACAAAGATATTGACCTTGACCTTTTTACATATGAGAAGCAATGTAAGTCATGAAATGTTTCACATAATATAGGTTTAGTGTGGGTAACGGACTGAATTCACAGTACTCAGTGTCAAATTCTATCTTTTGGACAAGCATGTATACAAAAGTACATGTATATACATGTACAACAAAGTACATCATATATAAGAAACGGAAACATCTTGCTGCAACCTACAAATGGACATCTTTTTTCAAGTGTAGCCTTTTCATCGTTGATTCCATCTGGTGAAGCCCCCCGATATGGATACTTTGGGTGTACATACAGTCCAGCCAGCCCTCTTTACATGTAACATCATTGTTTGTTCAAATTTGGTTAAAGCTTTCTTTTCATAATTTTGTCCATGCTGATTGGCTTTTGTGTTAAGAGTCCAAGATGAAACAAGACTCTCACAAAGTTCCCCCATGTTTCGATGACAGGTAGCATGTGTGACTTCCCCAAACCTAGATGCAGTTACCCTCCACCCCCTTTTTTTTCTTTTCACTTGGAATTTGGTTTGGGTCTCCAACTCTCGAGCACCTTCTTCAGTAATCTGTAAAAGTATTGATATGAATGATTTTTACCAAAAAAAGTTTGAAGTTGAATTGCAGTAAATCTGGGTCATTTTGAAACAATGAATATTTATAAAAGATTGGTAGTAATTAAGGGGTCAGACTGTCTGCTTGCCAACCTATGACTGCATTTAAGCTTAGTAGTTTCAATTGTATTCCACATTCCACATTACAAAGATCAGCTGTGCATTGTGAGACCATGTGATTGATCATGGTGTGATGATCATGACATTACTACCAACTGTTGGCTGACTTGTGTTGGTTGTTCTATTCATTAAAAAATTATATATGAAATTTTTATATCTATGAATTGTAAAAAAAAAATTGAAAATAGGAATACAGTGTACAAAGAAGAGAGCTAGTTGCATTACATTAAGAGTTACAGGACTATGACTCATTAGAATGCTGTGTAATGTTTTAATGAAATAAAATTCACTTGCAACATGACCAATGACACTCAATTGTATTCAAATCTTTCGATTATAAATACATGCCAATCTGTGCAAGAAGTACTCTTCTATCTGCAGCCAAGTCAATTTGGGAAGGATAATCTTGTGATCTGGTATCAATCGCTGAAATCCAACAACTGGCCAAACACACAAATGGCATCGGGCGGGTAAACAGCAGATTGTCTGAAGTTCCTATTTCTTTCATAGGCCTTTAATCTAAAAATAATAAAAACAAAAATATGCCGTCTATAATTAGTGAGTTAAAAAACAAAAATCAGTCTGTAATACTACTATTACATTACATGTATTTAATTTCATTCCTTAATTTCTGTTATATGAAACAAAACAAACTAATTTAATAAATGTGATTTCTACAGGGACAGTCCAAACAGATATATTCTGTAATTTGTTCTCGGAGCCCCTGTGTTCCTATACATCTTTTTGTATACCGATATCTTTTGATGAGAACATTATAGTTCACCTACGTACTTCTCATGCATACTGCTATTCAGAGGAACGATTCTACCCCTGAATGGTTTTCTTAATCATAAGGTGTTGCACATTCCTGTGATCAAATAGATCCTGGCTGTGTTCCAACAAATACACAACTAAATAACGCCGTTTTTACCTGATGTAAAACTCTTTTATCTTAGGGCAAAAACCCTCAAAGTAAATTAATCACATTTTGTTGTTAATCCCCTAACACGTTTATAATCGTCAATTCCGAGACGGAGGACATCAAAAGAAAGAAGACGGTGGGATTGTTGCCGCCCCCCCCCCCCCCGCTTGTTCAAACCAGGAAAAGCACTGTTAAAATCTTCCTATTATCTTCACACCTTGATCTCAATCATTATTGATAGGAATGGAGATTTACGCCGATCAAAAAATATAAACAAATATAATAATTATGTATTTCGGACCTGTCTCCAAACTTACTTTCACTTTCGACGACACCGACAGTGACAGTCGATTACCCGAACAGCTGACGGGTGAAACTGATAGAAAGGCAACAATAAATGCAGCTTTTATTCAGTATGAAATAAAATATGTTTTACCTCTCAACTAAATCACTTTTTCTGCCATGGGTAGTAGCACTCCGTTTCCTCAATTCAGTCTTCAGCTTCTGTACCGACCAGTTCTGAAAACACTCGTACGCCATCTTGGCATCGGTAGTAACCCCCTAGTACACGCGCGCCCCCTGGTGAGTAGTGTCGCGGCGGGAACCATCGACATATCTCGTAATGGTCATGAATATTCATCCGTGCAGGATCTAGTGTATATTGATATTTTTTCTACTGTATAATATATTCCAGGACTCATTTCACTAACATCATATATAGTACAACTCGGATAGCATTGCTTTTACTAACAGAGGAGGTTGAGCCCGGTATACATCAACTATTGCTGCTGATTGTTAAGCTAAGGTAAGCTAATATATGTTGCTTTGATAAGTTTAGTATATTCGTATCCATTACTAAGTTTCTGTAGATTTGACTTTTAGTAATACATTTGTATGTGTTTATACCACACAACAATGAGATATTAACATAAAATGCAAGATTAATAGAATCTTCCCCTTCCTTGAAGAAGTGACAGAGAAATCTCCAACCCGAGGGGTGATGTTATTTGTTGTCTAATCCGTTCTATACCCTCAAGGAAGGGGGTGACTATTTTTCTCCCATCCTATTATTTCAGTCGCAACTCCAACGACAGTAGTCCGACATGTCTGTAAACAAAAACACATGAGGGGTATGAATATCGTCAGAAGCCTTTTGATTACGTCACAATTACCGGTTAACAGCAACGGTCATTTAAGGACGTGCCTCCATGTGTGTAGTGTATGCGTGCTTGCGTGTGTATATGCAGGAGAAAGGGCATGTTGGGGTGTTTGCCTTCTAGCGATAGCACAGATCTTATGCCGACTTCACAAACTATCTCACTAGAATGCCATTCCGGAGGTACCAGGCACAGCATTCCGCCGGTCACATTATACTGACATGTTATTACCATTCCCCTTAATGCTGAACGTTAAGCAGGGAATAACAACTTCCATTTTTAAGGATTTTGATATGTCTCAGCCTGGGGACAGAACCCATTGCCTTCCTCACCTGGGCGAACGCTTAACATTCAAGCCAAAAGGGAGGTGTTGCCAAGCAAGGCGCTAGGAAAACAAAAGGTAGTTAGAAGCAGAAAGAAAGATAAAGATCCCAAATATTGAAATAGGCGCAGCAGATTTATTATGGTCGCTTTTGTGTCCCCAATTAGAGGACACCAAATCAAATCCCAAATTCTGCAGGGGTTCACACATTAGTCGCCTCCTACGATACACGCAGTGGGTAACAGCATCCCGATCCCCCACCTGCAGGGGTGCCGTTGTAGGAAAGATCCTTCAGCCCAGGTATTAAATTCGTTGCCCTTCGCCGTAACTTCTCAATTGTTTCAATGTCTTTAACTTTGTGTTGGTTCCATACACTTGCCGCGTATTTTAGGTGCGGACGGACTAGCGCCCTGAAAAGCTGTTTAAAAGTTACCTCATCCAAATATACAAATGATCGTCTTATAAGCCTAATAATGCTGTTTGCTTTATTCAAAACGAAATTATTTCGAAAAGTGCAGTGGGACAGGCATCCTTAGTTTGCTTTTGATAAACTGCAAAAACATTTGTTTCGAAAAAATATTCTTTTCGTTTTAGTCGAAGCATCAGAAGGATGGAAATGGAAAATTTCGTAACGCTGAACAATGGAAAACGAATTCCTCAAGTAGCCCTAGGAACATCGAGGGTATGTATTTTTAGTAACAGGGATGATCAGTCAGTATCATGCGGTACTTTTATTGATATAAATATTACATTAAGAGGCCGAAGGCCAAAAGACTCAGCAGACGAGAACATTTGAATAACTAAGCTGACCATGTTTTGTAGAGTATTGACAAAATGAGAGGAAAACTAACAATGCTTGTATTAAGGCGCTCTGCATTCACACAGGCGTAAACTTTCCAACACGTTTATTAATACTGCAAACGTGCCTGTCCCAAGATTTTTTTTATAATCTTGTCACAAAATTCTTCAGGAACTTATAGTTTGATACTCCGTATGAATAATTCATGTCTAGAAATTGACAAGAGACAATGTTTTCTTAGCAAGTGTCGGTGAATTTTAGCAAACAAAAGTGCCTTTCCAGTCGAGGAGAGAATGAAATTATCGCTAAGTACAAGCATTTGTTCTTAATCAAAAGCATCTTCCAAACAAAATCTCGAACATCGTTATAAATGAGTAATCTATTTTACGTTTAAACCTTTTTATATAGCACTTACTGTGGTTTTAAATTCTCCCTGTGGCACCCTCTCAGTGTGTGTATGCTCTAACTGAACCTGTTCGGTTTTTTTTTATTCAAATCCAACCATGAAAGAAATATCTGATTAGAGGTAAATATCATGATACTAAAAATTCTAGTTTGCGATGCATTGTGTAAATTCAGACTCATAACTGACACTGTGTTGTCAGTCCTTCTCACGGAAAGGCCCGGATATTGTGCTATTTCGGTCGTATCTATTATCAACGGCTTTCCAAACAAGAGGCCCATGGGCCTTAACGGTCACCTGATATATTTATACAGAGAGTTGATTTTGTTTTTAACATGAACAGAAATATTATTCAATTGACAAAAAACAATAAAAACACCTTATTCAATATCTAGCATACAGATTTCAGACTAAAAAGGATTTGAAACTAGCACCTCTGATTCTAACTAAACAAGGAAAATGAAGAAATTTTAGCACACTGACTCCTTTGAGCCACACCCTTCAGCCCTTGTGGGTAGGGCTGGCTCAAAATTTTCAAAGTATCAAACTGTCAACTCAAGGTTATAATTCCAATCAAGTTATTAACATGTAATATTCAAAGTAGCATTTGCCATTATAAACCATAATAAATTTTGCCCCCCTCCTTCCCCAGGGGGTAAACGTGAGACCCTAGGGTCATAAACCTTAAGACCCTTCCATCTATGAAGAGTATTTGATTCTACCATATCTGGTACTTGAGAAGAAGATTTTTGAAATTTCAGTTAATTCAACCCTTTTTTGCCCCACCCATCAGCCCCTGGGGGTCAGTCAGGGCTCATAGGTGCATACTATCAAACTGCTACCTAATACTGATAATGCTAACCCAAATTGAATTACTTCCAATGGAAATTAAACAAATGTTGGTCCAAAATGTGATTTCCCTATATAAACTATAGTAAAGTTTACCCCCTCCCCAGGGGGAAACGTGAGACCCCAGGGTCAAGAAATTCACAATTTCGGTAAAGCACCTTAAGACCCTTCCATCTATGAAGAGTATTTGATTCTACCATATCTGGGTCTTGAGAAGAAGATTTTTGAAATTTCAGTCAATTCAACCCTTTTTGGCCCCACCCATCAGCCCCTGGGGGTCAGTCAGGGCTCATAGGTGCATACTATCAAACTGCTACCTAATACTGATAATGCTAACCCAAATTGAATTACTTCCAATGGAAATTAAACAAATGTTGGTCCAAAATGTGATTTCCCTATATAAACTATAGTAAAGTTTACCCTCTCCCCAGGGGGAAACGTGAGACCCCAGGTCATGAAATTCACAATTTCGGTAAAGCACCTTAAGACCCTTCCATCTATACAGAGCATTTGATTCTACCATATCTGGGTCTTGAGAAAATGATTTGAAATTTTAGTCAATTTAACTCTTTTTGGCCCCGCCCCTGAGACCCCTGGGGGCTTGGGACTAAACCGGCTGCTGTTTTTGTTGACCTTTGTCCATGGAAGGTCCCTGCAAAATTTCATCGAAATTGGTTCAGGGCTTCTGGGGAAGAAGATTTTTGAAATTTTAGTCAATTTGACCCTTTTTGGCCCCGCCTCTCAGGCCCCTGGCGGCTTAGGACTAAACCGGCACCTATTTTTGTTGACCTTTGTCCAAGGAAGGTCCCTGCAAATTTCATTGAAATTGGTTCAGGGGTTTTGGAGAAGAAGTCGAAAATGTAAATTGTTAACGGACGGACGACAGGCGATCGCAATAGGTCACTTGAGACTTTGTCTCAGGTGACCTAAAAATGAAACTGACTACACTGGAGGTTGGCTTCCGGTCTTGTCATTATCATCTACGTAAACTTTCGTTAGGAGATATATATTTTCAGTATCAACTCGATTTTCAGGTTGTCCTTTTACTAAATAAATAGCCCCTTTAAGCCTTTACATTTATTGTTGGTATACTTGATGACACGTTATAGCGAGGTTTCTACCTTGTCTTCTGTTCAGGGCAGAAACCAAGAATACACTTGTTGTATTATTATTCTTATTATCAATGCCTAACGGCCCATCAACACAGGATATGTCATTAGGACCAACAAATGTATCGTAGAAAGCGACCAATGTGGACCCCCTGCAGAATCGAGTGTTGTTAGAAACGGGGGTTTCTTCTCTCTTCGACTAGAATAGTATTACAGAAACCAGAATTGATCAGCTGTTCCCGATGCAACACTTGGATTTGTTTCCCCCCACCTTTCCTGTTTCTTACTTTTCTATATGCTTTCTCTTCCCGACGGTGGCTTCTTATATTTTTGAGGATAATCTTAAAAATATTTGTAAGTATATTACATTGTATCTTGACGTTTATATAAAAAAAGGCTAGAACATATTTATGTAATATCATACACACCTGTGCAGTAAAACTTAAATGGCATGGACGAAAACCGCCAGGTCACCTCACTATCCAGCCATGCAGGTTGGAGATTGAGAAAATAATACGCCTGCATGTATCGTTAGTTACATAGCTGTTAATAGGACGTTAAACAAAATAAAACACATTCCCTCTCCGCTTCCTTTGCAGGCAGCTAGACTTTATATAGCAGTTTCGTAGTATATTTTATATGCGTTAGAAATGCACATGTGTACGTTATTTAAGTCGAACACATAGCTACTTAGTACATATTGTCTTATGCAACAAAAGTACACATAACAGTTTTGCCGGAAAAAAGTGCCATAAAATTTAAGCTTTTATGTCCATGAGAGCCATTAGTTGACCGTTTTATGTCGAGTATTGAGTTACAAGGAATATAGAGTGTTTAATCATCGTTAAATCAGGGAAGGGCCTAAACCCTAACGTTTAAATCTGCGTGTTGTTTTTCCAATGCAAATGTTCGGTGTTTGATACCATAATTAAATACAAATAGTATAGACTGTGTGTTTTTGAAATGTGTTGAACACTGTTCACATACTGCATGTAGCCATTAATCCTATAGAGTGATTGGGTGAATTAAATGCACATAGAAACAGCACACATGCCCATCACATATAGAGGTACGTCCTAACATTTTCTTAGCAGTTGAGAGAACGTTAAACCTTGTACAACCAACCAACCAATAAACCAACATAAATATAGACGCTTTATACATGTCGCAAATTGTTATTATTTTATAAAGAACTAACTGACAGTCGTAAATGAATTACTTAAAAGGTATGACGACTATTTTCATTTGTTAATTATTATTTTAGCATTGAACAATACAATACATTCGCATGCATGTTCTTTTTCCCCCCAAATTAACCATGTACGTTATCCAACGCCCTCCAAGAACCTCTGCTCTATTGCAAGTGTGCCGGGTGTAAGTCGGTGATAGGTAAAGTATGCCGAAAATATATTTTACTGCTCCATTTCACTGTGTCGTCATTGTGTCTTCATCGGTGATGTCTTAAAAAAGAGGAAATCCAAATGGGTATAAATTACTTTTGAAACACGGAGGTCCGTAAAACCCCTAATAATATGCATTACACAAATTTTAAGAGTCAATTTTAAATCAATAATGAATAGTGTTAATGTGAGATAGCACTATGAAGTCGACATCAGATCCGCGCTTTGACAAGGAGGTAAATACACCAAACCATCCCGCCTCCGGCACACATACACACATGAACGCACACTCTACAGACATGGAGGAACGTCATTAAAAGACCTTATCTTTTAATAGGAGGTTAAAAAAAACCCAAAAAATAAGAATTTCACCGACAGTTTAATAAATTGTACCTTGCATCATGAAAAAAAGAACGTAAGACACATAAGTGGATGTACACTCATGTATGTGCATACATAGATATCTACAGGTTTCCACATATATTAAGCGCAACATAATTAATGGTTCCATGTTCCAGCTGTGGCATCATATTTGTGGTGAAATCAAAACGTGATAACGCATAACAGATGTTAACGGCAGTTTGTAATAATTAAATTCCTAGATCACTTATCTTTAAGGGACTGAAACTATATTGAATAAAATTTCTATGTAACAAGTGTGGATTGAAAGTAAGGAACGTATGCTTGTATATCTTTATCTATTTATGTATCGATCAATAAACGATAATATGCATGATTTGCTATTCGTTATTCAAATTCTATTCGTTCTTCAAAGTGTGAAATATCGCAATGTTAATAACAGCGACATATTTGAGTTTATCTTTCATATCATCTCGTGATACGTTAAATTGCATCGGGTGCCTTGCTAGGTCGGGATTTTGATTTGTTTGGTTTGGTTTAGTATTTTTTTTAACGTCCTATCAAAAGCTAAGGTCATTAAAGGACGGCCTCCCCTGTGCGCAAGATGCATGCGTGTAGTGTATGTGTGTGCATTTTGGGAGGCTGCGATATAATGTTAACTTAAATATCATTGTTAATTGTAAATTAAAATATCATGGACAATTATCTTTATCTGCAGATTCCAGTTGAAAAAATTGAAGCATGTGTAAAGCTAGCCCTAGAAATGGGTTATCGGCATATAGATACCGCATTTCACTATGGAAACGAAGTGGTCATTGGTAAAGCTCTACGTGAATATTTGGAAACCACTGACTTAAAGCGAGAGGATGTTTTCATCACCACTAAAGTATGGAACGTTACGTTACAACTGCTTGAGGTTTCTGTGTAATTGAAATATGATTATTTACATTTAATAAATCTGTGCGAAAAGATATATCATGTGGTACAACCAATTTACCTTTGGCATGCTCAAATTATTTTAAGGGTTTAGTTTGATGCTTTCTTTTTGAACGTTTTTAGTGTGGTTTCGCCCTTAATGACTCAAATTGTCGATGAGTCGTCAAACAATACAAAAACAAAAGCATACACATGATAATTTAGTTACGTTGATATGGGCACTTTTGTTATTCCGTGTGATTGTTTAGTTATTGTAGAAACGCCATCATTGCAATCAGTTCGTACTTTAATAGGGGCATTACATTGAAAAAAAATAATAGTATTATAATTGTGGAAAGGTAGGGCCAATTTCTAATACTTGCTTAAAAGTTGGCTACTAATAAAAAATTCAACGTCAGGATTTTCCATAAAAACTGACACCTGGGGCCTGTTCGTTTATGCGGAACAACCGGTTGGACTATTTCGGGTATAAATCCTGGCGGACCTGCAAATGTTTATGCAGGCCTTGCAAGGCCTTGTCCAGGCTTGCCTGAAAGCAGCATCAGATTACTTGGTCCGACCTTATTTAATAAACGAACAACTGTGGTCTGACCGGTTTGACCATTTAAACGAAAACGGCCCTGATAAATTTGTCATATAACACCTTTAATTTAACAAAAGTTATTGGAGAACAGCATAGCTCGCCTTTTGGTGATGTATGTTGTAAGTTAAGTAAAGATTCATAACGCGAACATTTCCGCGCACTAAAATGTTCTCTTTTACAGTATGAAAAATCTGCATACAATCTGATACTGGTGATTTGTTGCAGTTGGATGCTATGTACATGGAGGAAGACGTTGTAGGACCGGCATTAGACGAAAGCCTGAAGAGGTTAGGACTAGAATACGTCGACCTCTTCCTTTTGCATGGCCCGTGTGCGATGAAGGTATCATATTTACCATGCCAAACATTGTCATAACCAAATTATCTTGGCATCAACTCATCTACTCATTATGTTATTGTGTAGCATATATATACATACCATATTCAAAATGAACGTCAATTATTTAACAACACATCACAAATTGTTTATATCAAAAGATTTATATATTTAACAGAATTATGTCTTCGAACATTGCTGTGTTATTAATAGTTCATTGAACTGAGAAGTCTTTGTGAAATTTGGTCCTCTTGCCTTGTCATTTTCGTTATTAATGGAAAGTTTTAGGAACTCGCTTGTGTACATATATATGAATATTATCTATATTAAACCTAAAGTTCGCATTGCAAAGCAATTAATCAAATTGAGTTCAGCAATTAAGCTATATCAAATGTAATAATAATAATAATAATAATTCGAGGTTCTTATATACCGCTTTATCACAATCTAGTTCATAGGTCGTCTCAAAGCGGTTCACTAATTATTATCCGTGGTTATAATAGGACCTTTGCAACCAGAATTATTTTTCTCAACTCCTCGGGGAGCATACAGCCGATGCTGCCATTTCGGCGCTTAAAACTAGCATTCTACAATTCTAGCACTGCCCAATCACGTAGTCATTTACAGCTGAGTAGACTGAATCAAGCAGAGTAAAGTATTTTGCTCAAAGATACAACATAGTGCCGTGTCGTGACTCGAATCCGCAACCCTTCGGTCACGAGGCCGGCGTCCTACCACGAGACTACAGTGCCTCCTATATGTACGTTACGACTACGGAATTATATCCTTTGATAAGCGATTTGCCACTATGATCATGTCGAGTGTAAGGGGATGTTGACCGTTGCAAAACCAAAGCTTCTATTTCATGATGCCGCCGTGTTGTTGTGGTCATGGTCGCTGTTATATTTTGGCTAAACGATTTGATGCTGTTAATCGGATACTCGAAGTGTGAACAAGAGTCAAAGACTGGTCTTCCATCGTAATTTGTATTTCTATGTTATGGGCGGATTGGTCGAGTGGTTAACACTTCTACTTTCGGCGCAGTCGGTCGGTGTTTGGCGAAGTCGTCGCACGCATGGATTATTTAAAATAGCAAAAGTGTTTATTCTTCTGCCCACACAAATCCAACAACCCAGGTGTAGTAGAAAATGGTCTGGGTGGATGTTGCGGTATCTGTGCTGTGGCATTCAAGTGAGATGACACTATAAATGATGTCGTTGGAACCATGGTCCCACTACAAACAGGACACAATACAACTCCAGGACACATGCAGGCATACACACATAGGAAGATATTAGCAAGGTGACATAGGACTAATAGTTAGCGCCTAAGCAGGCAGCTCCTTCGAATTCCGCAAAATTGTATTTATTAATGTATATGTTAATTGTATTATATTGTATATCTATGTACTGTAAAAAATCACTTTTGGGAAACTGTATCCATAACCAAATTTTAAAGGTGAAATCCACTGTACATATAACAAAATGTAAACAAACTGTATACGTACACTATTATTGATCCGAATGTTTAAGATATGATCTACATGTCATCATTGTACCGTGTCTTGGCCTATTGGTTAAATAGAACAAGGAACTGTGTAAAAAGTGTATCTAAATTGTCTTTTTTCGCGCTCTGAATAGTTTGTTTTCATAGAGATTTGAAACAATAACCATTTTTCTGAATACCTTTACATTTATTTTTTAACAGACGTTTCGTCACTTTCCTGAAAACCCCCCGCTTTGTAGGGAATTTATGCCGGTTGATTTGAGGGAAACATGGAAGGTAAACAATATAGGATCGACAGAAGGTAACTTATTTAGGTTCGCCATGGCATGAACAATTCTTTCAACGTGCAGCTTACTTGTACAACTCTCGGACCAAAAAAACGAATTTTACCTGTCATATGTCCCTGCAGGTAGAGCGTAAAACTTGTACCTGCTGCCCCCAAATACATGATCGTAAGAGGGATCTTATCTTTTATCTTCTTGCTAACCAGCTTTCTTCTTCCTAATGTCTCCCTTGACAATGCCTCACCTTTGGTCTTTAGTTGAGCGTTCGCCCCTGCGAGGAAGGCTTTGGGTGCTGTCCCCTGGCCGGGACCTACCAGAGTCTGTAAAACTGGTAGTTTCTACTCCTGCTTAACGCTCAGCAATTTAGGAGTGTAGCTACTGGTTTTCCCGTTGTCAGTATAATGTGACCGGGTGGAGTGTCCTGTTGGGTGTCTTCGGCAGTATGTTTCAGTGAGGAAGCACTATAAATTCGGCATTAGTTCGGCATTAGTTCGGCATTAGTTCCGCGCTATCCCAAGGAGACAAACATAAACATATCGCAGCCTCCAAAAACACACACGCATACACTACACGCATACATCTTGCACACAGGGGAGGCCGTCCTTAAATGACCATAGCTGTTGATAGGACGTTAAACAATACTAAACCAAACCAAACCAATTACCTGTCATATATCGTTATGTGATAAAACACAATTTATTGTTAAAAGCGGTAAATGCTTCAAAACCATACAATACAGTATCTGTTCTGTTATATCACAAAAATTCTCTTCTAGATAAAACAATATGGTAAAAATGACGTTATCGAATTTAAAATCGATAAACTAGCACAGAATATGAAAGAAGAACAACTTTATTTATCACATAACTGACCCATTTTACTTTGTCATACGGCCATGTCATAAATATGGTATTGCACGTGTAATAAAACCTAAGGATGATGCCATTGGTCAAAAACCATGGGAACATATTCCTACGCCACGACAGGTACTACTTCTATTTACTTTACCACATGATACATGTAGTGTTATTTTAAGATCAATTTAAACTATTGATTCTGTCATAAATATTTTCATTGCATTTAAAACTGTTCATTATTTTAAAAAATATCACAAAAATCTCGAACTACAAAATCGTGTCAGCTGATAACAATTACTTGTGTTTGATTTGTTATTTGTTTTCAAATAATGAAGGTTATGTGATAAATAGAATCTCTGTATATAAGATCCTCTATATGTAGACCATAGAAAAAGAACTATGGAAAAAATACCGGTTGCTCTGGAAACGTAAAAGTCTTCTGCTTTATGGGCGACAACCGCCTACATTAAATTCAAGTAATGTCATGCCCCCAAAACAAGGACCAGGGAATTAAAACAATGAAACTACTAAGCACATTTATGAGTATGATTTCAAACTTCGACCTATATATCGCACACGGAAACAACATATTTACAAACAGTTTTATGATTGCAACTTAGAAAATGCCCATTGCTTGCATCAACCTGCGTCTTTGTCTGTAAGCAGCCGACATAAATCATTCGATTAACGTACAAACAAACTGTTTACTTTAAGGGTATGGAGGGTACTGTATATAAGGGCAAGGCACGATCAATCGGCGTATCGAGTTTCAATTCCAAACAGCTGGATTACATTTGTGATGCTGCACGCATTCAACCAGTGGTCAATCAGGTATTGTCACTTTATGTTATAGACACAGGTATTTTAGACATTAAAGTTTATTTTCCAGTAAAATGTTTGTACTTGCTGAAACACGCAACTTATATAATCTCTTCCACATTTTATTCGTCTTTCGTCGTTGGACAGACAGTTGGAAACACATTGATTTTTCTTTTTCAATAATTGAGACGAAGTTGTGGTGTTCTTAAATTAAAAATCGTTAATTTTATGTGTCCAATTATCAAACTCATCTCTGACGATTTCACATACTTTACATATAATTGTTATTTTTTCCTGTAAAGTTAATATTGTTAAACATTGTATAAGGCACATTAGCTTTTAAATTTTAAAGTACCAATTTACTTGTATTTTATTAAACACCGGCTCAATTTGACCATTTTCAATTATTACAGGTTGAGCTTCATGCCAGATTTCCTCAAAAGAAACTTAATGAATTTTGCATATCTAAAAACATCCAACTTGAAGCATTTTCTCCTCTTGGTTCGCCTTTTTTCACTGGACCGGAAGAACTCAAGTAACCATTATGAGTATATAAGTGTATTAGCTAAAGATAAGTTATTCATGCTTGATGTACCTGTTGATATTGATTAGGGCGATAGTTACAGGCTGTTTTATAACTGTTTCCTTATTATATACGCTTGATTGAGATTTAATAGTTTATATCCGTCTTAAACCCTTGATTGAGATATTTCAGCTTTATTCGTCTTTTACGATTGATTAAGATTTATAAGCTCATATCTGTCATTCATGCTTGATTGATATATTTTAGCTTATGTCCGTCTTTTATACAAAATATGATTTGATAAACAATTTCTACATTCCCGTAGTACTGTACAAGCGTCTGATAACTTGGTGGAAAACCCTATTATCGTCGACATTGCGAGGAAATACAAACGCACAGCAGGGCAAGTGAGTAAACGACGTAAGGAGAATTCATGTCGCTTCTTAAGCTATTTAGAATAGATTTAGGTTCATGATGTCCTTTTGACAAGGTATTTCAGTAAGATAANAGTTTCAATTCCAAACAGCTGGATTACATTTGTGATGCTGCACGCATTCAACCAGTGGTCAATCAGGTATTGTCACTTTATGTTATAGACACAGGTATTTTGGACATTAAAGTTTATTTTCCAGTAAAATGTTTGTACTTGCTGAAACACGCAACTTATATAATCTATTCCACATTTTATTCGTCTTTCGTCGTTGGACAGACAGTTGGAAACACATTGATTTTTCTTTTTCAATAATTGAGACGAAGTTGTGGTGTTCTTAAAATAAAAATCGTTAATTTTATGCGTCCAATTATCAAACTCATCTCTTACGATATCACATACTTTACATATAATTGTTATTTTTTCCTGTAAAGTTAATATTGTTAAACATTGTATAAGGCACATTAGCTTTTAAATTTTAAAGTACCAATTTACTCGTATTTTATTAAACACCGGATCAATTTGACCATTTTCAATTATTGCAGGTTGAGCTTCATGCCAGATTTCCCCAAAAGAAACTTGATGAATTTTGCATATCTAAAAACATCCAACTTGAAGCATTTTCTCCTCTTGGTTCGCCTTTTTTCACTGGACCGGAAGAACTCAAGTAACCATTATGAGTATATAAGTGTATTAGCTAAAGATAAGTTATTCATGCTTGATTTACCTGTTGATATTGATAAGGGCGATAGTTACAGGTTGTTTTATAACTGTTTCCGTATTATATACGCTTGATTGAGATTTAATAGTTTATATCCGTCTTAAACCCTTGATTGAGATATTTCAGCTTTATTCGTCTTTTACGATTGATTAAGATTTATAAGCTCATATCTGTCATTCATGCTTGATTGATATATTTTAGCTTATGTCCGTCTTTTATACAAAATATGATTTGATAAACAATTTCTACATTCCCGTAGTACTGTACAAGCGTCTGATAACTTGGTGGAAAACCCTATTATCGTCGACATTGCGAGGAAATACAAACGCACAGCAGGGCAAGTGAGTAAACGACGTAAGGAGAATTCATGTCGCTTCTTAAGCTATTTAGAATAGATTTAGGTTCATGATGTCCTTTTGACAAGGTATTTCAGTAAGATAACACTATACAAGTATTGGCATCAGATCCGCGCTTTCACGCGAAAGCAATTACATCAATATACACTGCCTCCAGTACATTTGCACGCATACAAAACACATGGAGGTACGTCTTTAAATCAAATTAGCTGTTGATACACATATAAACCAAACCAAAACATGATTTTCCTCAGGTGTTGTTCTCTGCTGTTTTTGTGTTTACATATAAACTTAAAATACGATGTTGTCCTAATTTATTGACGAGATGCTGTAAAAAGTCTTAACCACTTCATGCCTTTTTGAAAGTTTACATATATGTTAACCAAATAACAGATTGCTAGCCATAGTTTGTCCTAATTTCCGTCAGGCGTCGCTTCTAGAATACAACGTCTTCCAATACTGCCTTTTTGTTTGGCTGACATTTATATCGCCTAAGGGGAAATTAGTTTCAAATAGGCGAAGGATCCCTCCTTTCTAGTTCACTATGATTTAGTCACTTAATCGGAAAAAACCTTCGGGTGTTTCCGCTAAATTTAGATGTGACAGTAATCGGGGGCCAATAATGGTGTTGAGTAAAATTCAAACTTAATCGGAAATTCCCGAATCACGGAATGAATTGCTGTTGAAATTTGTCGCCTTACGAAAAAAGTCAGTTCCTTGAAGAAAATGTTCCAGTCCTAACACTTAGTAAAAAAACCCACATTAAAATGTTGATAAACAAAAAGCCACCACCGATAGAAATGTTTAGTGGTTTGTTTGACGTAAAAAGAAGGATTTGAAACGCACATTTGTTATTGTTATTGAGTATGCATTCCGGTTGCTTACATCAAAATTTAACGTAGCACACTTACGCGGTCATACGAATTTCCATAAATACCATTACATTGTTTCAATACTGAATCGTTATTTATTCAGCGTTGCTTTAACAATTATGCATGTTTTAGATTCTTCTTCGAAACACTGTACAGAGAGGTATTGTTGTTATCCCGAAGTCTGAAAACCCGAAAAGGATAAAAGAAAACATAGAGGTAGATATATATGCTTTTATTAGTCATTTATTAGTCAATGGTAAAGAGTTATCTTAAATAAGTACATGAAGGGTAACCACTTGTTCACACTAAGTGATGTACGAATAACGGGTTCGATTTCATGCTTTATTATTATCTAGCTTTATAAGATAATTATAGAGAAGGTACACGTTGTCATTGACTGTCCTTGCCCGTCTCCGGTTGGTCATTCATACATTATCCAATCTGATTTATTGAAGCACGAAACCAGCCTAAATGCATAGCATGTCACGAACCATTTGCAAAATTTTCAATTTCTACTCAAATTGGATACAACTACAAAATATTACCTTTTCATTTGCCGATGAATTTTACCATATTACCATTGCCTGTGCGTATGAATACATATTTCCAGATCTTGCAAAGGGAAATAACAATTGACACTTTTTTAACAAAGAATATACCGCTAAATTGTGCATTGTATGAGATTTTATATTTTCATTGAAGCTACACAAGAAATTGTTCCAGCAACCAAAAACGATCAATCAGCAAAATAGTATCAGCTGTTGTTAGCAGTAGTGACAAGTCATGTACTGTCCTAAAAATTTATCTCCCCATCTACCCAATCTGCCTTTAGTGTCGGTGTCAACCCCCGGTACAAAACGAAAACAACGTGCATTACATATCCAAGTAGTCCCGTCAAATATGAGAAATAGAGTCGAACAACCAACTGCCATTTAAAATTGTTTCATCCTTCCAAGCCACGTCTTGTTTCCCGTCTAATTCGACATTCAATCACTGCAACTTCACATTCCAGAAGATGTAGAACCTCAAAATTTAGCGGATCTCCACTTCGAGCAAGTAACAAAATGGCCCCCGCATCTGAGTCTACGAACCGCGTCTAAACATTATTCTTCTCCGATGGCGTGTCAGAAAATTAATATTTTGACGTATGAATTCATTAACAAAAATTAACACCGTGTTGTATGATGGTCCTAAAATGACGGGACTATATTTTTTTTATATTATGTCATTACGTAGACTTGCACAAGCTCCAAAATGTGGGACAAACTATCAGAATGGACTTTCACAATTCACAAGTTCAAATTATTGAAATACAAGGTTTGAATTTCATAGGCTGATGAATTGAGTGGCTCTTGAAACAAATTCAACATGAACTAGTTCGCAGTTTATTAAATGTATTTNGGCCTGTCTACTGGTATTATTGGACACACAATGTTGGAGGCACAGCACTCTTTGAAAAGTCGTTTTTGCACTAGTTATAACTTGGAAACCCACCTGTGAGCATCTCACAACAGCATGTACATTACAAATAAAATTATTGTAGATTAATTGCATAAATTTGTAGTGGAACATGTATTGGTAATGAATCGGGAAATAAAATAGTTTAGTATTTGAAGGGGGCGTGGCTAATATTCACATTACTTCTGAAGACAACATGTACATTAATATTCTTGGCCTAGAAGTATTAGTAGTGTTGTCGATTCAGAAAGAGGTAGATTATAATAAACATATGATTGGTTAACAGATTATTATTATAACAAGAGGCCCAGAGGGCCTCTATCGCACACCAGAATATGTTTAAAATAATTGGTATGAAGTAAAGGTATAGCACTCAATGGTAGGTGCTGTAAGTACATATAAAATTTCAGAAAGATCCATCCAGTACTTGAGATATAGCAAGAACAAACTTCAAACAGAGCCCCACCCCTATGCCCCTAGGGGTGGGGGTGGGGGTGGGGGTTAGGGTTGGGGGGTCATACCCACCAATTATAAAAAAATGAGACCCCTTGGCCCAAGGATGCTCAAGACTAAATAGGGATAAAATCCCTTAATCCCTATGGTAGATGAAGGTTTTTAGAAAATGAAGAAAGAAATGAAAAATTTAATTTTTTTTTTGTTTTGTAATGTTTACACGGTCAACTTCCGCTATTATGCGGCGTATGGGGGCGATCTTGAGGACGAAGAAAACTGGCCGGCAGATCGTGATGAAACTTGGCAGAGTTGTGTATCTGTTATATCTGGGAAAAATCTAGTTATGGAGATATTTGGGTTCAAACACACCAAAATCGGCATTTTGACTACTAGTTTCTGTATTATTCACCCTGGAGATTTTACGCTTAAAGCTGACGAAACGAAACTCCAAACATACGTAGTCCTAGTTATTCTGAAGAAAACGGTATATTTGGTTTTTCGATATCTTTCAAAAAACACACATGCACTTCACGCATGCATCTTGCATACAGGGGAGGCCGTCCTTAAATGACCTTAGCTGTTAATAGGACGTTAAACAAAATCAAACAAACAAACAAACAAATATTAGATCCTCTATATGTAGACCATAGAAAAAGAACTGGAAAAAATACCGGTTGCTCTGGAAGCGTAAAAGGCGTCTGCTTTATGGACGACAACCGCCTACATTAAATTCAAGTAATGTCATGTCCCCAAAACAAGGACCAGGGAATTAACAATGAAACTACTAAGCACATTTATGAGTATGATTTAAAACTTCGACCTATATATCGCACACGGAAACAACATATTTACAAACAGTTTTATGATTGCAACTTAGAAAATGTCCATTGCTTGCATCAACCTGCGTCTTTGTAAGCAGCCGACATAAATCATACGATTAACGTACAAACAAACTGTTTACTTTAAGGGTATGGAGGGTACTGTATATGAAGGCAAGGCACGATCAATCGGCGTATCAAGTTTCAATTCCAAACAGCTGGATTACATTTGTGATGCTGCACGCATTCAACCAGTGGTCAATCAGGTATTGTCACTTTATGTTATAGACACAGGTATTTTGGACATTAAAGTTTATTTTCCAGTAAAATGTTTGTACTTGCTGAAACACGCAACTTATATAATCTATTCCACATTTTATTCGTCTTTCGTCGTTGGACAGACAGTTGGAAACACATTGATTTTTCTTTTTCAATAATTGAGACGAAGTTGTGGTGTTCTTAAAATAAAAATCGTTAATTTTATGCGTCCAATTATCAAACTCATCTCTTACGATATCACATACTTTACATATAATTGTTATTTTTTCCTGTAAAGTTAATATTGTTAAACATTGTATAAGGCACATTAGCTTTTAAATTTTAAAGTACCAATTTACTCGTATTTTATTAAACACCGGATCAATTTGACCATTTTCAATTATTGCAGGTTGAGCTTCATGCCAGATTTCCCCAAAAGAAACTTGATGAATTTTGCATATCTAAAAACATCCAACTTGAAGCATTTTCTCCTCTTGGTTCGCCTTTTTTCACTGGACCGGAAGAACTCAAGTAACCATTATGAGTATATAAGTGTATTAGCTAAAGATAAGTTATTCATGCTTGATTTACCTGTTGATATTGATAAGGGCGATAGTTACAGGTTGTTTTATAACTGTTTCCGTATTATATACGCTTGATTGAGATTTAATAGTTTATATCCGTCTTAAACCCTTGATTGAGATATTTCAGCTTTATTCGTCTTTTACGATTGATTAAGATTTATAAGCTCATATCTGTCATTCATGCTTGATTGATATATTTTAGCTTATATCCGTCTTTTATACAAAATATGATTTGATAAACAATTTCTACATTCCCGTAGTACTGTACAAGCGTCTGATAACTTGGTGGAAAACCCTATTATCGTCGACATTGCGAGGAAATACAAACGCACAGCAGGGCAAGTGAGTAAACGACGTAAGGAGAATTCATGTCGCTTCTTAAGCTATTTAGAATAGATTTAGGTTCATGATGTCCTTTTGACAAGGTATTTCAGTAAGATAACACTATACAATTATTGGCATCAGATCCGCGCTTTCACGAGAAAGCAATTACATCAATATACACTGCCTCCAGTACATTTGCACGCATACAAAACACACATGGAGGTACGTCTTTAAATGAAATTAGCTGTTGATACACATATAAACCAAACCAAAACATGATTTTCCTCAGGTGTTGTTCTCTGCTGTTTTTGTGTTTACATATAGACTTAAAATACGATGTTGTCCTCATTTATTGACGAGATGCTGTAAAAAGTCTAAACCACTTCATGCCTTTTTGAAAGTTTACATATATGTTAACCAAATAACAGATTGCTAGCCATAGTTTGTCCTAATTTCCGTCAGGCGTCGCTTCTAGAATACAACGTCTTCCAATACTGCCTTTTTGTTTGGCTGACATTTATATCGCCTAAGGGGAAATTAGTTTCAAATAGGCGAAGGATCCCTCCTTTCTAGTTCACTATGATTTAGTCACTTAATCGGAAAAAACGTTCGGGTGTTTCCGCTAAATTTAGATGTGACAGTAATCGGGGGCCAATAATGGTGTTGAGTAAAATTCAAACTTAATCGGGAATTCCCGAATCACGGAATGAATTGCTGTTGAAATTTGTCGCCTTACGAAAAAAGTCAGTTCCTTGAAGAAAATGTTGCAGTCCTAACACTTAGTAAAAAAAAACACATTAAAATGTTGATAAACAAAAAGCCACCACCGATAGAAATGTTTAGTGGTTTGTTTGACGTAAAAAGAAGGATTTGAAACGCACATTTGTTATTGTTATTGAGTATGCATTCCGGTTGCTTACATCAAAATTTAACGTAGCACACTTACGCGGTCATACGAATTTCCATAAATACCATTACATTGTTTCAATACTGAATCGTTATTTATTCAGCGTTGCTTTAACAATTATGCATGTTTTAGATTCTTCTTCGAAACACTGTACAGAGAGGTATTGTTGTTATCCCGAAGTCTGAAAACCTGAAAAGGATAAAAGAAAACATAGAGGTAGATATATATGCTTTTATTAGTCATTTATTAGTCAATGGTAAAGAGTTATCTTAAATAAGTACATGAAGGGTAACCACTTGTTCACACTAAGTGATGTACGAATAACGGGTTCGATTTCATGCTTTATTATTATCTAGCTTTATAAGATAATTATAGAGAAGGTACACGTTGTCATTGACTGTCCTTGCCCGTCTCCGGTTGGTCATTCATACATTATCCAATCTGATTTATTGAAGCACGAAACCAGCCTAAATGCATAGCATGTCACGAACCATTTGCAAAATTTTCAATTTCTACTCAAATTGGATACAACTACAAAATATTACCTTTTCATTTGCCGATGAATTTTACCATATTACCATTGCCTGTGCGTATGAATACATATTTCCAGATCTTGCAAAGGGAAATAACAATTGACACTTTTTTAACAAAGAATATACCGCTAAATTGTGCATTGTATGAGATTTTATATTTTCATTGAAGCTACACAAGAAATTGTTCCAGCAACCAAAAACGATCAATCAGCAAAATAGTATCAGCTGTTGTTAGCAGTAGTGACAAGTCATGTACTGTCCTAAAAATTTATCTCCCCATCTACCCAATCTGCCTTTAGTGTCGGTGTCAACCCCCGGTACAAAACGAAAACAACGTGCATTACATATCCAAGTAGTCCCGTCAAATATGAGAAATAGAGTCGAACAACCAACTGCCATTTAAAATTGTTTCATCCTTCCAAGCCACGTCTTGTTTCCCGTCTAATTCGACATTCAATCACTGCAACTTCACATTCCAGAAGATGTAGAACCTCAAAATTTAGCGGATCTCCACTTCGAGCAAGTAACAAAATGGCCCCCGCATCTGAGTCTACGAACCGCGTCTAAACATTATTCTTCTCCGATGGCGTGTCAGAAAATTAATATTTTGACGTATGAATTCATTAACAAAAATTAACACCGTGTTGTATGATGGTCCTAAAATGACGGGACTATATTTTTTTTATATTATGTCATTACGTAGACTTGCACAAGCTCCAAAATGTGGGACAAACTATCAGAATGGACTTTCACAATTCACAAGTTCAAATTATTGAAATACAAGGTTTGAATTTCATAGGCTGATGAATTGAGTGGCTCTTGAAACAAATTCAACATGAACTAGTTCGCAGTTTATTAAATGTATTTGTTTCAAGACCAATTCAATTCATTAACCAATGCAATCGACCAAAGCAAGATTCAATCCTTAAATCAAAATCACTTGTTTTTCGACTGCATTGACCTACAGCTAACACGAGAAAATGATTATAACTATTACAAATCTAAAATTTCTTTTTTCGAAACCATTAATATCTCTACGATTCTAAACTACCTGAAAACTGTTGGTCTGTTGAATAAAGTGCGATAAAGAGGAAGCCAATTTCTCCTTTTGTTTGAAGTCATTTAACAGGCCTTTTCGACATTTTATTGGCTCTGATGACCACTTCTGTGTTGGTGCGCTATGAAAAATGTAATTAATAATAAAAGGTGTCGTTAGGTTAAAGTTTGTTCAAAAGAATATCTTTGTATCACGTATGGCTTAGTCAGTCCTCAATGTGTTATATTACTTCAATATTTTGTTACAAATTTTCTCATTTTCTTTGAGCGATGAAGACATGACAAGGATAGCTGAACTAGACAACGGAGTCCGACGATTTGGTCTTGTGTAGTAAGATATCAGTTATATTTATACGGAACGAAATTACAACGAAATAAAAGTGTCATAATATATTGATATACAATGCATTCTGATTTTAAACAATCAATAGCGAATTTTATTAAAATGAATTGGCAAAATAAATGGTCTGAAGAAAAAACAAAATGAAGACGAACCTTATTGTCATGCATGTGATCAACCATTTACAGTCAAACATTTTATGATTGTTGCGCTGATTTCAGACAAATACATGACAGGTTTTATAACGTACCCTCTATGAAACGTTTATTTGATAGTTTCTGTGCAATGAATCTATGCTTATTAACATTCAATTAATCTCTATAATAAGATATGATATATTTTATAAACAATTCGTTTACAATTGACATCTTTACACATTTTAACTTTTTGTTTCTGGTTTGTGCCTTCAGTTGTTTGAAAATGCTAAGTGACTCAAAATGTTGATGGGCCCTAACACAATACAATACAATGCAGTGTCATAATAATGGTGACTATGACGTTGACAATGGACCATGGCATTTACAGCCTACCTAAACAAACGAAAACTTGTTATATGTTTTTTTGGTCAGCATCTTATTTGAGGATCCCCGTACCACTGCCAAAAGCTGTAAGAAAGTGTTGGAAACTATTTTTCCGGAATGCTATAGCCTTGATAATTTATTGATGAAAACTATCATACCTCGCGGGCCTTTAATGAGAAATAATAAAGACAAAGATCAGTGTTCGGAGTGTACAAATTCAGCTAGCCGGTATTTGAACACCGAACTACAGATTATTATACTATCGCCCTAATCGATTAAGCTACTTGATCAACAGAAGTATCATGCGAAACTGTGCAGCACGTTATTTTCAAACAAAACATAAAGGGCCGTTACTGTATATCCGAAAACCCACAGCGAAAAGGGACAGGGATCCTTAAATAAACAATATTGGTAAATGTTCCATTTTGGGCCCCGCCCTAGCCCCTGGGGAGGGTGCAGGAATCCCAATTTTACAAAGTAATACTCTCATTCACCAAAGATGATTCTGACTAAGTTTGAGTAATTTTCTGCTGCAAAATGGATAAAATATACCCAAAAGTGTTATTACCCTATATAAACTATAGTAAACATTACCCCATCCCCAAGGGAGAACGGATAGCTCGGGGGTCCTGAAATTTACGATTTAAATAAAGCCCCTGATGATTTTCTTTCCATGCAGAGAAAATGACTGTAGTACCTCTGAGTCCTGAGAAGAAGATTTTTGAAATATTGGTTACTTTTCCCTTTCGGGGGGCCCCGCCCTGGCCCGAGGGGTTGGGGTAGGAATTCCAATTTTACAATTTTGTAGCCTCATCTACCAAGAATGATTCTGACCAAGTTTGAAATAAATCCATTCACTGGTTCTTGAGAAGAAGTTGAAATTACAAAAAGTTTACGCACGACGGACGACGACGGACGGAAAGCGATTAAAATAGGTCGCTTGAGCAAAGCTCAGGTGACCTGATAAAGAATAAATCGAATATTTTCTGTTCTCTTTCCAATATGAAGTGCATATGAGCGAACTGAAATACCCCTCTTTTGTGCAAATATAAAGTGCATGGACGAACTGAAATAACCCTCATTTGTGCAATATTAAATTGTTACGGACATATGTGAACGCAAATGCACTTCATACCAGCAAATAAGTGGTTCATTGTAAAATGCATTACATTCATTTCATGTACATTCACCAGTCCTTCATTCATGGAGCCATGGATGTTATTACATTGTGCAATATCGCAGCTTTATAGAAGACATTTGCGATATAAAATTATAGTTATGCATACATATATTGTATGTAGCTTTATTTTTAAACGTTATTTTATATGTATTACTATGTAAACCTTTTATTTACAGTTACAAAGGACACCCAGATTTTCCTTTTGATGCAGAATTTTGAACAAGACAACAGTTTAAAAATTGACCTATGAAATATCAGAGTTATCATATAATAGTATCAATTATAATTCAGATTTAGAAATTTGTTGTAAATTTAATCAGAAATAAATCAGTTTTTATTTTGCCGTGTTTCTTGTTGTATTTGTTATACAACAAATATGACATTATTACACATGCATTTGCTCTTTTGGTAATTAAGTCGTTACATTTTCACATATAAACGTTTGTAATCGTCAAACATCCGGAAAATTTGGTCCGGGCTCGAAAATTCTCAATTCTTAAGCCCAGTATGTGGATATGGATAGGGCAAAAATTATTTCAAAATTATATACGCCCTCTCCACAAATTTAATAAACAAATATAATTGCAAAATCACACAAAACATTAAAGTTCTGTTTTAAGGATGTTCTCCTTGTTCGTAGAGGTATACGCTTACCACATTCATTAATTAGAATCTATTACTGGTTTTGATGAAAATATGTCCTTTTCAAAAGGTTTGGTTTTTCATTTTGTTTGACGTCCTATAGACGTATCAACACGTAATTTCTTAGAGGCCTCAAAGTATTATGTCAAAGGTCATGGGGATAAAACCGCTTACAGGCTTGCAAAAACTTGCATGGCGACCAATTAGGAGTCCTTGGATACAGTCACGATTTCTTATATTTAAACGATATATCCACTGTGAAAAATCATAGGAACATAGAGTACGAAATCAGGTCCATCTGATATTTTGGAAAACCTTCAATGTTTGGCACTTACGTAGTACAAAATCAGCGATCTGGCAATTTGTTTGAGGGTCGTAGAGAGATGGGTGTGTCAGCTCTCCCAAGTAAATGGTGGATCGGGCTATTTATCGGACATGGACTATTATCGGACAAGCCAATCAATTTGTTTTCCCTTTCTCCGATACATCATCACTGTTCTGGTATACTTAGTTTTGACCTTTTCCCGCCGATACAGGAAAACTTTCAAAGCATCCTTTGCCATCAGGTAAATTATCATCAAAAACCACGATGTTGTCGTTACATTTCCACTTTTCGTTTGGCAAATATTGATATGTAACCTCATCGTTTCTCAACGATAACAAAAAATCGTTCATATGCCATTGTCAAACTTGTGCTTATGGCATGTACCAGTCTTACTTGTCTCAGATTGTGTTATAAATAATGTCATCAAGTATAATTGTTGCAAAATATCTTCATTGGGGCCTGTCTACTGGTATTATTGGACACACAATGTTGGAGGCACAGCACTCTTTGAAAAGTCGTTTTTGCACTAGTTATAACTTGGAAACCCACCTGTGAGCATCTCACAACAGCATGTACATTACAAATAAAATTATTGTAGATTAATTGCATAAATTTGTAGTGGAACATGTATTGGTAATGAATCGGGAAATAAAATAGTTTAGTATTTGAAGGGGGCGTGGCTAATATTCACATTACTTCTGAAGACAACATGTACATTAATATTCTTGGCCTAGAAGTATTAGTAGTGTTGTCGATTCAGAAAGAGGTAGATTATAATAAACATATGATTGGTTAACAGATTATTATTATAACAAGAGGCCCAGAGGGCCTCTATCGCACACCAGAATATGTTTAAAATAATTGGTATGAAGTAAAGGTATAGCACTCAATGGTAGGTGCTGTAAGTACATATAAAATTTCAGAAAGATCCATCAAGTACTTGAGATATAGCAAGAACAAACTTCAAACAGAGCCCCACCCCTATGCCCCTAGGGGTGGGGGTGGGGGGTGGGGGGTGTTGGGGTCATACCCACCAATTATAAAAAAATGAGACCCCTTGGCCCAAGGATGCTCAAGACTAAATAGGGATAAAATCCCTTAATCCCTATGGTAGATGAAGGTTTTTAAAGGTTTTACCTCTATTTCCCCTATTGGGCCACACCTCTCTGCCTCCAGGGGGGTTAGAACATTTATACAAAATTTGTTCCCCTTCACCCAAGGATGTCTCATACCAAATTTGGACAAAATCCTGTCATTCGTACAGAAGAAGGTATTTGAAGAATTTGCTATGTTTCCCCTATTGGGCCCCTCCCTTTTGCCCCCAGGAGGGCCACACTCGCTGTTTATACGAAATTGAGTCCCTTTTGCCAAAGGATGCTCAAGACTAACTTAGGATAAAATCCCTTAATCCCTATGGTAGAAGGATTATAAAGGTTTAACTTCTATTTCCCCTATTGGCCCCGCCCCTCAGGTCCCAGGGGGTCACACCCACTGTTTATCCAAAATTGGTTCCTCTTTACCCAAGGATGCTCCACACCAAATATGGACCAAATCCTTTCATTGCTACAAAAGAAGAAGGAAATTTAAAGAATAATTCGCTGTGTTTCCCCTATTGGGTCCCGCCCCTTAGGCCCCTGGGAGGCCAGACCCATGATTTATACAAAATTGTCCCCCTGCAGGTAGGGCGTAAGAATTGTACCTGCTGCCCCCAATTGCATGATCGTAAGAGGCGACTTAATTTGGGACCTTATCTCTTCTCTCCTTTCTAAATAACTTTTTTCTTCCTAATGTCTCCCTTGACAATGCCTCACTTTTGGCCATTTGTTGAGCGTTCGCCCCTGTGAGGAAGGCTTTGGGTTCTGTCCCCTGGCCGAGACATACCAAAGTCTTTAAAAATGGTAGTTTATACTCCTGCTTAACGCTCAGCAAATTAGGAGTGGGACGACTGGTTCGCCCGTTGTCAGTATAATGTGACCGGGTGGGGCGTCCTGCTAGGTGTCTTCGGCAGTATGTTTCAGTGAGGTAGCATTATAAAGTCGGCATCAGTTCCGCGCTATCACAAGGAGACAAACACGAACATATCGCAGCCTCCCAAAATACACACACATACACTACACGCATGCATCTTGCACACAAGGGTGGCCGTCCTTAAATGACCTTAGCTGTTAATAGGACGTTAAACAAAATCAAACAAACAAACAAACATACAAAATTGGTTCCCCTTCACCCAAAGATGCTTCAGACAAAATATGGAACAAATCCTTCATTCCTACAGAAGAAGAAGGATATCATAGAATTTGCTATATTTCCCCTATTGGGCCACACCCCTCAGTCCCCAGGAGGGCCAGACCCACTGTTTATAAAAAATTGGTTCCCCTTCACCCAAGGATGCTCCACACCAAATATGGAACAAATCCTTTCATTCCTACAGAAGAAGAAGGATTTTAAAGAATAATTTGCTATGTTTCCCCTATTGAGCCACGCCCCTCAGGCCCCTGGCGGGCGAGACCCACCATTTATACAAAATTTGTTCCTCTTTACCCCTGGATGCTCAACATCAAATACGGACCAAATCCTTTCATTCCTACAGAAGTAGGGTTTTAAAGAATTTGCTATATTCCCCCTATTGATCCCTGCCCCTCAGCCCCCAGACCCATCATTTATACAAAATTGGTTCCCCTTTACCGAAGGATGCTCCACACCAAATATGGACCAAATCCTTTCATTCCTACAGAAGAAGAATTTTAAAGAATAATTTGCTATGTTTCCCCTTTTGGGCCCCGCCCCTCAGGCCCCTATCGGGCCACTCCCACGGTTTATACAAAATTGGTTCCCCTTCACCCAAGGATGCTCCACACCAAATATGAAACAAATCCTTTCATTCCTACAGAAGAAGAAGGATTTTAAAGAATAATTTGCTATGTTTCCCCTATTGAGCCACGCCCCTCAGGCCCCTGGCGGGAGAGACCCACCATTTATACAAAATTTGTTCCTCTTTACCCCTGGATGCTCCACATCAAATACGGACCAAATCCTTTCATTCCTACAGAAGTAGGGTTTTAAAGAATTTGCTATATTCCCCCTATTGGGCCCTGCCCCTCAGCCCCCAGGGGGACCAGACCAATCATTTATACAAAATTGGTTCCCCTTTACCGAAGGATGCTCCACACCAAATATGGACCAAATCCTTTCATTCCTACAGAAGAAGAATAATTTTAAAGAATAATTTGCTATGTTTCCCCTTTTGGGCCCCGCCCCTCAGGCCCCTAGCGGGCCACTCCCACGGTTTATACAAAAGGTTCCCCTTCACCCAAGGCTGCTCCACACCAAATATGGAACAAATCCTTTTATTCCTACAGAAGAAGGATTTTAAAGAATAATTTGCTATGTTTCCCCTATTGAGCCACGCCCCTCTGGCCCCTGGGGGACCAGACCCACCATTTATACAAAATTGAGTCCCCTTGGCCCAAGGATGCCCCAGACTAAATAAGGATAAAATCCCTTAATCCCTACGTTAGAAGAAGGATTTTAAAGGTTTTACCTCTATTTCCCCTATTGGGCCCCACCCCTCTGCCCCCAGGGGGGTCACACCCACCATTTATACAAAATTGAGTTCCCTTGGTCTAAGGATGCTCCAGACCAAATTTAGTCAAAATCTGCTTGGCCGTTCAGGACAAGTATCGTTTTAAAGGAAAAGTTGACGGACGGACGGACGACAGACGCTACGTTATGGCATAAGCTCACCATGGTCCTTCGGACCAGGTGAGCTAAAAAAAGCTATAATTATGATCAAATGAACTCCCATCATCCAAGCATTTTATCTTTTAGATTATATGCCGAGTCACAATGTTTTATGCATCCACAGTCTAATGCCACCAAAATATTTGCTTCTTACCATAATCAAATGATTTGTGATGGGACAGTGCCATAATAACACCAATGTAATTCGTTCATAGCCCTATGATCACAATTTCTTCTTGTAGTGTTTATAAATAGTTGCAGCGCTTGGAGAATCCCTACAATTCTTTTGCTTCACATTCGAACATTCAAATACATTTATTCCGTTCAAGTTTTTGTTTCGTTGGTTAACAATTCATGTTCGTTAGCGATGAAAAAATTGAATTAATTTTATTTTAACATATAATTGTTCAGTAGACCCTAGTCCTGAGATCTGATGTATTAAAAAAAAATTGATGGAATTGTCTCCCATCATTTACATTACATACCAATGATTGGTGGTATTTTTGGCATCTGATTTCTCTGAAATCATTTATGTTGGCATATATTGAGACTTTCATAAATACTTAATCTGTTACCGGTAAGTGTTTTTGCTCACATTTTTCAGATTTGATTATTGGATATTTGGTAGTATGAAGTTGTTATGAATTCGGTTGTATTTACATTACTTGCAAGGTTTGCAACTGTGTTCCTATTGTTAAGCATGCCAAAAGTATCGAGAAGAAGTTGTGCTATACTGTCCTGTTCCAACAGTTGGTACCAAATTGAAAAGTGGATGGGACATATATGTGGTATACACAACTGTAATGTTGGAACTGCTTCATGCATATGTGAGCCACCATTCAAACTTCTGCCATTCCCAACAGAGAATGCAGATTCAATCGGGAGGCAGAAATGGACATCTGTGGCAAACGGAAAAGTTGGAGCTAAAAACTGGTGTCCAACAAGGGAGTCCAGAATTTGTTCTATTGTAGACAAAGAGCCTTCCCAAGAGCACCCTTACCCCACCCTGGAGCTAGGGTACCTCGTCAGATGATCATCAAATTCTGTGAACAATCTAACATTCGAGAAAAGCAACTAGATAAAGAAAATCAAATGGAAAAATTAAGGAAACTGGAAAATGAGGTTGCGTACTTTACGGAACTCTTACTGCAGAAAATCCCAAAGTAAAAAAACAACAAATCAACAATTTCCCATCAAAAATGTTCTATTGAATGATTAGAAATGTAAGTGTTATACAGGTATTCCATCAGTTGCAGCCTTTAATACCATTTTTGAAATTATTCAAGACAAGACAGACAACATCAAATATTGGAAAGGACCACAAAGAAACTGCAACTCATTAAAACACAAGTAGTTCAATCCAAAATTAAAAGAAACAGGAACTCATACTGACACTTATGAAATTAAGATTTGTTTTATTACTTCAAGATTTAGCCGACAAATTCAGCATTTCTATGACACATGCTTCAAACATGTTGACAACATGGGTAAAGTTTTGGCTCACACACTTGGTTCACTTGTTTTTAACCCTCCAAAAGAAATTGTAAAAACAAACCTTCCGCCTAAATATCGGCTGCAGAAAAAGTTCAGTAATGTCAGACATATCGTTGACTGCACTGAGGGTTTTCTTGAAAAACCAAACATTCTGGAACTTGCTGCTCAGACGTGGAGCGATTACAAGCACCATAACACAGAAAAGTGTCTTTTCAGCATTAACCCTTCTGGGCTGATCAATTTTGTATCTCGGTGTTGGGGCGGCCGAACAAGTGACAAACATATCGCTACACACTCTGAGTTTCTTGACAAAGTTGAAAGAAATGATTCGGTCATGACTGATAGGGGTAAATTATTCGGGAAGAGTATGCACTAATCGGGGCAGAACTCTTTATTCCTCCAGGGCGTAGGGGAGCTTCCCAAATGTCAAGAGCTGAAGTGAATCTTACAAAGCCCATTGCAAATCAGAGAATTTACAATGAACAGGCAATCCGACAAATGAAAACCGTCATGATCCTCAAATATGAGATACCTCTTACTTTTGTGCACCACTTGGATGATATTGTAAAAGTGGTTGCTGGAATTTGTAATATGCATCCACCTCTACCGAAGTATAAATAAATAGTAATTTTATCAGCATCACCAGAACCTGTTCCTCAATATATCCCATTATTGCATTTTGATGATCATCCAAACTTTCTATCTTTACAAACTAATTTTGTCTTTGTATCAGTCACTAGTTCACCTGCCCTAGCACTGTGTTTGTCTAATACAAGCCAGTTTTCATATATTTACTCTAAGATCCACAATTATTACTTCAACTCTTCTTTAACAAAAATACCAGGTATTTTTAGGGCTGTAATGATATATTAATATGTGTATCTCTATCAGTATCACAATATTTTGTTTAGAGAACATGTATGCAGTGATACACATGTGTATTTTTTATTTGATAATTTGTGATTAAAAATACAAAATTTGGAACATGAAAAATGAGTGACATTCTCAGTGTCTAAATGCACACTGATAGTGCCAGGATCAATGTACTACAAATATTCCAATGATCACCAATAATTTAATATGGTGGGATACACTTTTCAGTCAAACATGTAAATTGTTCGGTTGATGTGAAGACTGGGCTATCTGGAAGATTCATCAGGCAAATGGGAACAGAACAGGTTTTTAATAATATTTTAGCCAAAAAAGGCAGTATTTACAATTATCTTCATACCATAATCCATCTCTTCCAATACTCTAGCTGAACCTTATTGAGTTATTGGTTATACTTGGACATTAAATTGTGCAAATTTGGTTAAAATATAGAGAACATTCTATACAAGTTCTTCTTAAATAGCAATTAACATAACATAACAAAGAACATAATAATATATATATTATATACATGCAATATAATGTGAAAGTCAAACCCATTGTACATTTTCGAATTGCATAAAACATCTAACCTCATATATATTAGGCCAACACAAGTCTATTAAATTTTGTCTAACTTGCAAAGTGTGTACTTTAAACTTTCAAACTTTGCCAATGACACTGCATTCTGGACATGCCCATTGATCAATCTGTGATGACGCAAGCTTGTTCATCTGTACACATGCAAAATGATACCAAAAATGGCAATAATCACATCCAATGCTTTTATCCACATATTTCTGTATGCTGTATCATGGTTACAAACAGGGCAGAATAATGTTGTAGCAGGTTCATGATCAATGTCCATTGCCTCTGACATGACAGGCAGACCTGTATTTTCATTTTGATTTTTCAAAGTCCTTGAAAAAAGTTCAGGCAATACAAACTTCACATAAAACAATTTCGAGCTATCAAGTATTTGCAAGTAGTAGGAGCTGTCAACTAAAACCATCTCTGTGTGTTTGCCATTACATGTGTATACATAAAGGTCACACTACTTTCTCCCTGTGATGACAAGCTGTCCTCGGATTTAACAATAATATGAATGTTTCTTTTTCAAACATATAGAGCCACTGGTATTCTGTAAATAGACAGGAAGCTTACAGGAGCAAAACCTTAAACACTTACCACATTTTGTAACAGGGGACATTTTATCTCTACAACACCATCCCGACAGCACTTACAAGTGACCAACAGGTCTGGACTTGCTCCTAAATAAGAGTGATTCTGGTCAAGGAATATGGCACATTCAGAAATGTACACTACTATGAAAAGACTACGACATTTTTTTCTTGTAGGATTGTTTGGCCTCTGGTTCCATTTCCTTGCCATGTTTAATAGATTATGCAATATTTGTTTCCTTTGACATGTGAGAAACCATCTTGGTGTGTACAGAATAAAAGTTGGATGATGTTTATCTGTCCTGACGAATGTCATGCCAAAGCGGATTCTCACCCTGTCCATTTGTTGCCAGTGAAATTGCCTGACATTCCTCTTCACAATAAGTTGGAAGGGTCTCCGTAAAGTTGAGTAGCATCGGCACTCTTTTCAAGAAAGGAACCGATGTTGTACTGGGTGATGTCAATATCTAGGCTTTTAGATGTAAATGTAGGTTCCAAGCCAACATCTGTACTCTCATCCACTGTACCTACAACAAAATACAGCCAAACCTATAGTGGTCTATTAATATAGTTTACAATGAAATCACTTCAATAGGAAACATAAACAAGAGGCCCAAGAGGGCCTGCATCGCTCACCTGAATATTTAAGCAGTCATAGCAAAATATTCTCATTAAATATTATATTGCACTAAAACTATTTCCCTCGCAAACTTTGTTGGCTCCATCTGTTGAAACTACCAGCAAAAAATTATTATAAGATTCTATGCTTTTTGATTCTTCTTCAGAAGTTGCTTGACATACTTTTCCCTGTGATCTTGTAAGTAGGTCAATGTCATTTTCCTTCTCAAATTGGTTAGCTCTATTCCAAAAAGCTACCAGCCAAATCTTATGATTCCATTCCTTTTAGTTCTCAAGAACAAATCCATTAAAATGTTGTTGACCTCTGTGACCTCTAAAGTAGGTTGAGGTCATTTTCATTTGCAAACTTTGGTGAGCTCTATCCCGGGAAGTCACCAGCCAAATATTATAATTTTATGCCTTTTAATTCTTCAGAAGAAGCTGTTTGAACTGTTTGACATATTTGAACGCTGTGACCTTGAAAGTAGGTCAAGGTCATTTTCATTCGCAAACTTTGTTTGGCTCTTTCCCAGGAAGCCACCTGCCAAATATTAAGATTTTATAACTACCAGTTCTTCAGAAGAAGTCGTTTAAAGTGTTTGACATATCTGCCTCATGTGACCTTAAAAGAAGGTCAAGGTCATTTTCATTCTCAAACTTTGTTCGGCTCTTTCCTAGGAAGCTACAAGCCAAATATAGAGATTATATACCTTTCAGTTCTTCAGAAGAAGTCGTTTGAAGTGTCTGACACATTTGACTCCTGTGACCTTGAAAGAAGGTCAAGGTCATTTTCATTCTCAAACTTTGTCGGGCTCTATCCAAGGAAGCCATCAATCAAAAATAAAGATTCTATACCTTTCAGTTCTTCAGAAGAAGTCATTTGAAGCTTTTGACATATATGACCCCTGTGACCTTGAAAGTAGGTCAAACTAGTTTTCATTCTCAAACTTTGTTGGGCTCTATCCCAGGAAGCCACCAGCCAAATATAAAGATTATATACCTTTCAGTTCTTCAGAAGAAGTCGTTTGAAGTGTTTGACACATTTGACCCCTGTGACCTTGAAAGAAGGTCAAGGTAATTTTCATTCTCAAACTTTGTTGGGCTCCATCCAAGGAAGCCATCAGCCAAATATGAAGATTCTATACCTTTTAATTCTTCAGAAGAAGTCGTTTGAAGTTTTTGACATATTTGACCCCTGTGACCTTGAAAACAGGTCAAGGTCATTTTCGTTCTCAAACTTTGTAGGGCTCCTACCAACGAAGCTTTCAGCCAAATATCATGACTCTAGGCCTGTCCGTTCTTCAGAAGAAGTTGTTTAAAGGAAAAGTTGACGGACGAGGACGGACGACGGACGCCGCGCCACAAGCTCACTTGGCACTTCGCGCCAGGTGAGCTAAAAAGTGGTGATGAAACACAGGTGATCTTCTTATAGAGGTGGACGCATGAGCATGTTTGTCTGTACATGTGATTTTTATGAAGAGAAACATTCTAAATGTCACTACACATTACAAAATAATGAGTACAACGATAATGTTGATATGTCTTGGCTTGTTATATAATTGTAAATGCCTTTTTAATCATTTGATCTTTTTCTGTACCAAGTAATTCTTTATAAACGGACATATTTTGGTATGGGGAGCATACTGTTCGTCCACACTTGGACCTGGTTTCTACAAGATAATTTATTAGAGCATGTACAATTTATTAAGACTGAGGCCAAGGTCAAAGTTTGACTGATATCTGCTTTTGTAATGGAGTCATAATGTCCTAGTTTTAGGGAGATAATTGATATATTTTTAAACCATAAATGTTTCCTCAATATTTTAATGCCTTGTAATTATATTGCGATCGCCTTTTGTCCGGCGTCGTCCGTCGTGCGTCCGTAAATAATTTACATTTTCGACTTCTTCTCCAAAACCCCTGAACCAATTTCAATAAAATTTTACAGAAACCTTTCATGGCTAAAGGTCAACCATAATTGTGAATTATATGTTCCCCAGCCCCCAGTGGCCTGAAGGGCGAGGCCAAAAAGGGTCGAATTGACTGAAATTTCAAAAATCTTCTCAAGATCCAGATATTGTAGAATCAAATACTCTTCATCGATGGAAGGGTCTTAATGTGCTTTACCAAGATTGTGAATTTCATGACCCTTGGGTCTCACGTTTTTCCCCTGAGGAGGGGATACATTTTATTATAGTTTATAATTATAGGGAAATCACATTTTGGACCAACATTTGTTTAATTTCCATTGGAATTAATTCAAACTTCGTTAGCATTATCAGCATTGGATAGAAGTTTGATGGTATGCACATATCAGCCCTGACTAACCCCCAGGGGCTGATGTGTGCGGTCAAAAAGGGTTGAATTGATTGATATTTCAAAAAGACAAAGATATGGTAGAACCAAATACCCTTCATAGATGGAAGGGTCTTAAGGTGCTTTACCAAAATTGTGAATTTTCTGTTACACGTTTCCCCCTTGGAACGGGGTAAACTTGGACTGATATTACTGCTGGGTGTTCCCTCTTAATTAATGCAGCCAGACCATTCTTTTTTTCCCCATCATGGTGCCATCTGTAACAATTCCTGCAAGCTTCCCTGGATCATGGTGAGCGAGGCCTTCTTTTAAAACAAGGTGTAGAGTTGTGCTATTTGCTGACACCGAATCTGACAAAACATCACTCGCTCCCAAAAATAATTTGACGATGGTCCGATCACAATTGTCAAGGTACTGGATGAAAGTGACCATCTGACATTTCACTGATATATCAGTTACCTCATCCACCAGGACACTGTAGGCTGGAGATCTGTTTACTTCCATCTCAACATTCTCTCTTAGGGTATTTCCAATCAAAAAGAATATCTCCTGTAAAGATCCCTGTCCTCGATGGTTGAAGCGTTTGATGGACTCACAGCCAACTTGTTCCATGAGCGTAAGCAGCGGAATTAGCTTCCAATTACTTACTTCTTGCTTCATTAACCAGTAGGCTGCCATGAAGGCCTTCATCTGAACATCTTCTCCTACTCTATTTCTTTCTTCAACGTTCTTTTGAAATAGAGAAACCCTGCTGGTCATTTCACTTGCAATCGCTTGGCGATGATTAGAGGAGTTGGCATGATCCTGGATGGCCTGCTTCTTGTAGCGCTTAGCTCCGGTTGTGTAGTGGTTGAGACCAGCTGTGAGAATGCGATGTTTCTTGCAAAGAAAAATAAGCCGCCAGAATCCAGTTTCTCGACAAAAGGCAAGGTTTTTATCCAATAGCCATTTGTGGCGGAACTTGTTCTTCAATCCTTTGAAGGTCTCCCGTTCTTGTTGGCCTATTTCTGTGCAGCCACTCTTCTGGCACAGTTGATAATGATGGAGTTTCGCTGGGATTTCTACACACTCCGCAAAGCATGTTGGGATGTCGACAGTAACATCATGTTCCACCTTGGCAGCAGAAGTGGTTGCTGAGGGGTTTCCTTCTTCTGAGGAACTTCCGACCTTCTCATTGATAGCCTTCTCATCGCCATCGGTAGAGACCTTTTCAATTCCAGAAGAATCTGAAGAGGGCTACATATCAATTATCAGTTACAGTTTAACGATATTGAAATAGCAAAGCTAACGAATCAAACATCCACCTTTACCTAAAAAAAAGTCCCCTTATTAGCACTATTCACCCTCACCCCCTCTCAATACAAAAACAATTATGACCCATTAAGATTTGGACCTAATATCATTGAGCCCCCACCTCCTCTGAAAAAAATATGCATGATGTCCCCTTATGATTTTGATCCAATATAAATCCTGCCCCTCCACATGTAAATAAATTAAAATAAAATGGCCCGGCCCTTATGATTTGGATCCAATATAAATCCTGCCCCTCCCCATGTAAATAAATTGAAATAAAATTACCCGGCCGTTATGTTTGGGATCTAATATAAACCCTGTCCCCCATCTAATTAAAATAAAATAGCCCCTTATGAATTGGATCCAATATAAATCCTGCCCCTCCCCATATAAATAAATAAATAAAATGACCCCCTTATTGTTTGGATCTAATATAAAACCTGTCCCTCCCCATCTAAATAAACAAAATTGAAACGACCCTTAGAATCAGAAAAGTTCGACCTAATATCAATCAGCCCCTCCCCATCCAAATAAAAATAAAAGTATAACCCCCCCCCCCCCTCCCCTCTCTCTAAAAAAGTGTGTGATTGGGATAGAGAAGATACAAGAGCAAGCTGGGGCCGATTTCATTTATTTACATGAAATCTTACCTGCTCTTATAAAACTAAAGTATATTCAACACTGTCCAAAACACTAAAGAGCAGGCTGGGACCGATTTCATTTACCTACATGAAATCTTACCTGCTCTTAACAAACTAAAACATATTCAACATTGTGTTAAACACAAAGTAATAAGATACGACTATCGAACTGACAATCTGAATGTAAACATGAGGCTATTTTTAGTAACATAGCCGAAGAAAATCTAAAACGTTGGCAGAATGTTGAATGAAACTTTACATCAAACTTATCGAAAGGTATCTAGTTTTTATCATTAAATACCTACCGACTACCAACATCTGCTTCTTTGGGATATTCGTGAAGAAACTTGCTATATTAGGCAAAGATCGTTTCATAGTTTTGCAGACAACATTCCATTTCGTTCATTCATTTGGAACACCTCTTTTATTAACGTAGAAAACACCCGAAACATACCGAAAATAAAATGATCAATTATACGCTTTACTTGAACGGCATATCACACGTAAGCACTTACCTGATTCGGACCAAATCTTGTAAACATACAGCGGGAATTCGGAAGCAATTCTCATGAGAAACGAAGAGAAAAATAACGAATTACGGATATGTTTATAGTCAGAGAATATCGTAAAGGCTTAAATGTTTTGGCAAAATACTTTCTTGATTCTGGTATAATTGAACCGGCGACAATTCGCCGGGTGACGGCCGCTATTGAAATCCCTGTTTCGTGTGGGTAGTTTGAATACGATTGTGAAACTGGACTATTGACAAGACTGTTATGTTCAGGACAATATTTATAAGCATTGATTCATATTATTTATCACTAATTGAAATAGTTCGCATAGGTAACTAACATATTGTCCATAGAGTATGACTCGCTGTTTAACATTTTGTTTGCATTCAAAAAGATAAATAGAACGTTGACTCATTCTTTAATTTAAACATTACACAATCACCTTCATGAATCAGCATTTGTCTGGGTTTCATAGGTGATCATATCTATTTTATATATAATTATTATTTATATAATAAAATATGTATACTTACCCTGCTGTACAGGTACAGTTAGCCGATTTTACAGCTCCACTTTCCTTGCAACAGCAAACCCTCACTGTATGTGAATAGACCTTTACTTTCTGTGACGGTGTCCATTTGGCCGACAAAATACAATTAGTCGATGCAGCTGATATGGAATGGTAGTAAACCTCCTGAAGGTGACCATACTGAAAGTACTCGCAAGCCTTTCCGATTTTATAATCATTGAGAATGGTGTGTGCAGCAGTCGACGATTGTCTGGTTACAAGGAAGTTAATGATGTCGGCGATATAAATAGGTGACCACTTTGACAATCCCAGTTTCTCCTCAACCCACCCAGTGTGTAATAACAATGGGTCCGGCATATATCCATCGTCTACATATAACAATTTCAAATAATCTTCCCGGTTTTGTTTTAGAATACAGGCACCAGTTTGGACAAATGGTAGCTTCATCGTAAATGCAGCGAAACTTAATGCCGAGAGCTCTTTCTTGCTTCCGTCTTTTGACAAATCGCTTTAGGTCAAAAAAATCACGTAAAGTTTCCATGTTAAAAAATCATCTTGAGTTATATTTTGGTCCCCCAGGATCCATTGTGTATGAAGTATGTATAGAGTTCAATACAAAAAAAGTAAGCGTTAATCAATTCTAAATCATGTTTCTTATGTGGCCCGTCTCCATGTCGAACTGTCAAATTTGTTTACTTTGGCGCGAGATGTTTTCCCCCTATGACCTCTGACACGTGCCGCCATCTTGGATGGGTCGATACGTCTAAGGTCATTTAAGGATGTGTAAAGTGTATGCGTGATTGCGTGTGTGTATGCAGGAGACAGGATATGTTGATGTTCTTGCCTCCTTGTGATAGCGCGGATCTGATGCCGAATCTATAGAGCTATCTCACTGAAATACCAAGCCGAAGGCACCCAGTAGAGCATTCCGCCCGGTCACATAATACTGACAACGGGTGAACCAGTTGTTTCCATTCCCCTTAACGTCAAACGTTAAGCAGGGAACAACAACTACCATTTGTATGTTCCGGCCTGGGCACAGAACCCATTGCTTTCCAGGCCTGGGCGAACGCTCAACATCAAAGCCAGAAGCGGGGTGTTGCCAAGCAAGGCACTAGGAAATAAAAGGTAGTACGATAAGATTCCAAATATTGCAATGGGTCCAGCAGATTTATTTTGGTGGCTTTTGTGTCCCCCAAATAGAGGACACCAAAGCAAATCCCTAACTGCGCAGGGGGTTCACTCATTAGTTGCCTCCTACAGGCAGTTTGTAACAGCAGGTGCATTCTTTTCCCCGATCCCCCATCTGCAGGGGTGTACTTTTCAAATTATTGCCATGTTGGAATCTTTCGGTAAATATTGTTTGACACTAGGATATATTTCAATGTCAATAAGTAGTGTGATAGTGTGCGCCTCTGATGAGTTAAGTTTGTACAGACGAAAAAGAAGTGATAAGCATTCTAAAAGGGGTGACAACAATTACACTAAGAACTTTCTACTAGATTAACTAGAGAACTACATTAATGCCCTAGTCTAATGTAAAATATATTTATTTTCCTATCTCAAAAATTGCAATAGGCTGATTCGGAACAGGGGGGAATGGCGTTTTAAAATATATTTTATACGGCAACGTTCTGACAGATACAACGAGTTCGTTCTGAGAACGCCGACTTGAGGATAGAAATGAGGAGTTTGTATGGGAAAGTCTTCAATTAGGAATTAAAAAGTCAATTCGATTTCATAACAGATATAGTGTATTTTGACCAACCGTATGCGACAAGATATTTTTGATAAATATTGGAGTTAATTGGTTTTTAGCTCACCTGGTCCGAAGGACCATAGTGAGCTTATGCTGTGGCGCAGCGTCCGTCGTCAACTGTTTCTTTAAAACCTATCTCCTCCTAAACGCCAAAAAGGATTTCAACTAAATTTAGTCTGAAGCATCACTAGGGGAGGGCAATCATTTCCTAAATAAGTGAGGTTGGTTCGACCCCTGAGGCCAGGGGGGCTTGGCCCTGAAGAGGAACTTAGCTAAATTTGCTTCAAAATGCATCTCCTGCTAAACGCCAGAGAAGATTTCAACCAAATTTAGCCTGAAGCATCAGAAGAGAAGGACAATCATTTCCTAAATAAATGAGGTTGGTTTGACTCCTGAAGCCAGGGAGGCGGGGCCCTGAGGGGGAACTTAGCTAAATTTGCTTTAAATCGCATCTCCTCCTAAACGCCAGAGAAGATTTCAACCAAATTTAGCCTGAAACTTCATTGAGGAGGGCAATCATTTCCTAAATAAATGAGACTGGTTCGACACCTGGGGCTAGGAAGACCGGGCCCCAAACCGGGAATTATCTAATAGTTTGCTTTAAGACGCTAATACCCCCTCATTTCCTGAGTGGATTGAACAAAATTTGGTCAAAAACATAATTGAGGAAGAACAAACATTTCTTCATTGATTATCATATTCTATGGTGTAGTTTTCATAAATTGTTGAAAATTGATTTCTAGATTTGTAAAAGCTTATAGTTTAATAAAAATTAAAGTATTGTCTAATTACATCCTGTAATATGACATTAATTATTTCAAAATCTGGTAACATGGCAACTCAATGGAGGCCCCCTGATTGGTTGAAAGTCAGATATTGTGGTCCCAGTTGGGTTAGAACATGTAGAAGATGTACTAATGCATTCAGTTGTAATGACTTAAATATAAAACTAGGTGAGCGATACAGGTCCAATGAACTTCTTGTTAATTCTTTATAGAAGATATATTTTTGGTTGCTACCATTTGTGAAAAAGGGTTCTAGTCCGGTTTCAACATATAAATAATTGTTGGTTGCGAAAGATGGTAACCCATTGATTATACGGGCGGCTTCACGTTTGGCTTTCTCTAGTAAATTGGATTATACATAGTACAGGCGTCCCATTCTTAACATGCATATTCGCAATGTAATATATATTATATCATAAAATTATAGAATATGTGTACGTTTATGAAATGTGTCGCATTTTAACACTTAAGTTAACGTGAGACATTGACACTTTTTGCATAAATGATTGAACTTTCCACTGTTGATAGTAATGCTATTGGTCTATAATGAGACGCTATTCGGCCTTCGCCTTCAGCTAGGGGTCTATAAAGACCAGACGGGGTATATGAGCTCGTAGACCCCTCCTAACCCAGAGATAAATAATACACATATGGAGAAATGATACAAAAAAGAGTGGTAATGTATGCATATATAGTGCAAATATATGCATGATATTCAGAATATGCAAAATATTAAAATGATTTGAAACCTTTCGATACACGAGTCGATAACTTTGTATTATGTTGTAGAATGCAAATTTGAGAAATAAGTTAGTCAATTATTTATTATTCGAAATTGAACTGGAATCAATCGTTTGCGGATAAGCATACAGGCGAACAGGAGTACGTATGATTAAATACAATTTAAAATAGATGATTCAGTTATTCGTGTACACAAAATCGTAGTTGATTAGTTACATTTACAATATGCATAGTGATGTTTCATTGCCATTTATTTACATTTGTTCTACATTGCCACTTTATAACGTTACCTAGTGAAATGCATTTCATTCGAATATGAAAGCAGAAATTCACGTGCCATCTGCTACAATTGTATGTGTCAGTGGTGTGCGTAGTAATCTGGACTACTTTTAGTGGACTCCCATACGTACGACCGGGAAATCTTAACACAAGTCTGAAAGTTATGTAATAAAGGTTTATCTTATAAACAGGTGGTTTTGCTTTTAATTTCATAACATTAAAAAAGAAATACTAACGTTGGTTTACAAATAAACGTTTAATATCTCATCACTTTTGTCGTCCGCTTCAAAAAATTTCTGATGAAGAATAACACAGCCCTCTACCAAAACAGGCTTACGGCCGGTTTAACATTGATATTCATGAATTTTAGGATGACATGACAGTACAGTTATAATTTTAGAAACGTTTATTTACGTACAACACTTAATTGTGTGAATGCAATGAAAGTACCAGATTGTATCTACCGCGCCCCGCAACTCCCCACTTCCTGGTTACCATTACTTCCTTTCAATGACGTATTCGCTTAGTGCACAAGAGCGTTATACGTTTATTTCACTCTTAGGAGTACGTACAAACGTAAATATGATTATAAGAAGGTAAAACAAGTATATGTGTACCCTCTGTAATATGCTACGAAAATTAATATGTTGAATTTTGATGCAAATAGCATGAAATGTGCGACCTACTTTTCTGAAAGTGCATACAGCTTAGTAACGGTGTGGCAAATAAACAGGAAACTCGCACCTCATTTGGATTACTTTCTACTGGGATTGTGAGAGGGATGGCTGTGAGTTGCTGATCGTCAAGAAAGACAGGGTGAGGTTCGAGTTTTGAATTGAAATTATAGCATATAATGCTATTTAATAACATATTAGTGCACATAGACGATAAAGGCCACGGAGAATATTACGATCCCTTCGGATTTCCGCCGACTAACAAAGTATTCACTAATTTCATGGACAGCCAGTGTCGAAGTTGGACGTACAACGACGCTAGAGTACAACACTTCCACTCGATAGTGTGCGGGCAACATTGCATTTTCTACATAGTTCAGAGATGTAAAGGAAAAAAAGATGTCCGACATAACGTCCTTATTAAAAAAAAGACTCTCATGCCAATAGGTATTTCGTAGACGACTTCGTTAGATCGCTCGTTTCGTGATGTCTTCGTTTGCCAACAATTCAATGAGATGACGGGAGGGTTGCTTATGAAAATGTTAATCAATCAATATATAAAATAAAAAAAAATAAAAAAACAAAAACAAAAGAAAACAAAATACAAAACAAAAAATTAAAAAACCAAAAAAAATAAAAATAAAATAAAGCGGGCAACATTGAGTCAGTTGGTCACTGATGATACCCCCGACTATGATCGGATAATACGGGGAAAAAAAACCCGGGGGACCCGTAGCCATGATCTTGATTGTCCTTCAAGTTTTGTGACTATAAATGAACCAATCATAAGCCTTGTTATAAAAAATAGACAATCAAAAGGCCTAACGTTCTAACCACTGCACTGTGCGAGCTTGTTGAGCGGTAACAATAAGCTTTTGTTGCTCCGATATCGATCGACGATAGTGACGTCATCTTAAGCTTCCCGTACGATTCTGGTTTCAGACTACACACTCTTCAAGCTTATGCAGACTTCCTCCCCAAACACCTATTAATACAACGGCAAGCAAACACATACCGGAAGGAACGACAAAACATATCAAACGACAAGGAGCGCATTACGAAACAGCATCGTCAAAGAATGCATAGACAACGACGTGCAAGCGGCCAGTATTCAGTATTCCATCTATGTCCATATGTCAGTCCCTTCATCTATGTCCATATGTCAGTCTTTCCATTTATGTCCATATGTCTGTCCTTCCATCTATGTTCATGTCAGTCCTTCCATCTATGTCCATATGTCAGTCCTTCCTATTTCTTTCAGTTCAAACCACGCAACAGCATTTCCTGTTAGCATTGATGAGCGAGGAAGATCAACATTATTTTTTTATTTGAGAAAAGGCATTCATATTTATTTAATACGCTAGCTTATTTAAGCAACAACTTGTAAATAAAGAATTATATTATATTGTAAATATAGAATTATATATTGTTAAAAAGAACACATAGCTTCGTGCACTTGTGGGGGTTTCGTATTGTAAACAGAGCCCCTCATTTTCACGTCGACATGATTGCAAACAATCTACAGAATGGAAAAGCCACAACCGGAAAAACAGAAGAGATTCGAGAGATTGCGTCTACTAATGTTTATTGAGTACGTGTACAATGAAATGCATTATGATTCTTTCTTTTTGGCTTCTTTTTACCCTCGCAGGGTCCAGTGTTCGTGTGAAGCTCCCCGGGGGTGTATACCTAAAAACAGGAGTAAGTGTTTAATATACAAGGCATTAATACTGTGAGTATCTCAATCAAAACACACATGATGAAGAGAGGTGTATGTGGGCCGTAGGTTCAGTGGGGTTGCTAAGGTCGGCCGCCATCTTGGATCCGCCATCTTGTTGATTGCTAAGGAAATCAGACATCTTGGATTCAAAATGGTTGCTAGCAACCATATTGAAATTTTGAATCCAAGATGGCGGATTTCCTTAGCAACCAACAAGATGGCGGATCCAATATGGCGGCCGTCCTTAGCAACACCGCCCCACAGCCTCGTCACTTCATCAGTCGCTTTCTAACCGCTCACGCGCACATCAGGAACACGTACAAGTAGTCTTAACGCGTCAAATACAAATCTCGTTATGCGTACTACAGTAATATGTCACAATCAGCAAAATATGTATTATCTGTGTCACCAAATATCTTTAAATATCTCAAGGTCAAGAACTCATATTTATAATACAAGCTTCTTTCCTAGTACCATGCAAGCATGGACTCTTGATCCTTCGCTGACTAGGTCATCATGACACATGACTATATTATATGTATATAAGCTAGACTTCAGTGATGTTACTGTAACAGGCAACATCTTCTATGGCATCATGTGCATTGTAACTCCCTACAAGAAGGTGATGATAAAGACTGTCTTATCTATACGATGCCAGTCCAGGGTATGTTTTTCGGAATATTGGCAAAATATCCATAAATTCTGCAATACTGCTATCTAGTGTAATGCCACATGCATTCGCTGAATTTAAAAGAACATGACAGTCAAATACTTTAATGTAATGTCCAACAGGCATTGCAGGGGTTGGGGTTGGGGTTTCCACCTGGAGGGAGTGGCGGTCCACCTTCGCCAGCCCCAGTCTCGTGCAGGCAAGTTTGGCCAGTTCTGGGGTCACTCCCAACCCGCGGGACCTTTCCCTTATCCTCCGGGATATGGGTTTAACCCCATCGCTCTTCCGTCATGGAATCCTTGGTCCCTCCCTCACGGAGACGTGTTAGCATGTTTGTTGACCCCTCTGGCTTGCCCATTTCTTCCGCCCGAGGCTTTTGGTCTGGATGGTGTGGAGGCTATGGACTATGATGGCGCGGGTTTGGCAGAGGACGATGATGTTGTTCATCTTTCACCTGGTTGGTCGGATATAGATACTGGTCTTTCCGAGTCGTCTGTTGACGGTCCTCAGGAAGGCTTGCCCTCTGAGGATGTCCAGGATGAAGGTGACCCTGAGGCTGCTGAGGTTGAGGCCCAGCATGTGTTGTCCGGTATGCGGGGCCTTAGGTCCGACGTTTCCCGGATTCTCGGGGAGGAGGTATGCCCACCACCTTCGGCGTCATCTGTCCCAGAGTCCACCACCCTTTGGGGTTCTATGGTGGCTTCTCGGGTGTCCGCTCGGTCGGACCGCTCTCTGCCAGAAGGCACCATTGTGTCTTCAGCTCTGGCCAACGCCCAGTCTCGGGTTTTAGAGAAGAATTTTTCTTCAACCCGTAGTCCTGGGTATGCTGGGTTGCAGCTCAGTGTTGGCGATTTGTCGGAGGTGCACGCCACTGACCATGCCACACATGATGGCCTGCTTGCCCCTGAACCAGCTAAGCTGGAATCGAGGGAACTTGCAGCCTGGCCCGGTAGATCGGTGGACCAGATGGTGGTCGGCCCCAAAGAACACCACAAGATGGAGAGACTGTTGCGTCTCTCCATCCAGATTCTGTCTTATATAGAATACCTGACGGTTTGTCTTTATAGGGTATCCGACTTGCCTGAGGGTCGGATTGTGGTCAAATGTGTTAAAATCTGAAACAAGTTCTTCATACTAGGGTCATGGTATTAGGTCTGTAACATGCTGGGATGAAAGGCTATATATTTTGTTCGAATGAATGACCTTTACCTAGCTACTTTCAAGGTCACATAGGTCAAATGTGTTAAAATCTTTAAATTACTTCTGAATAACCAAAAGGCCTAGTATCATGCTATTCAGTATGTAGCATGCTGGAGTGAAGGGCTAATAAGTTTGTTTAAAAGGAATGAACATTACCTACTTTCAAGGTCACAGGGGTCAAAAATGTAGTTGTTGACATTAATATTAATATAATTACCTAGTCCACCTGGGGTGGTTTTCATTTATTGTAATGGCATTTGGTGACTCCACATGATTTGGTATTTCTGCAACATCTGGAGTAGCTATAATTTAAAAAAAAGTTCATATCAATTATTTATCCTGCAATAAACCCAGGTTGGGGAACGGCTTGTTTCAGGAAAATGAAATAGATAGTATTTGTTGGCATTTTCAATTTCAATATATTTTTATAATACTTTAAATTTTAAATTGATATCAAGGCATATTTATCCATCACTTTATTTAGTTACAGTATTGCCAAGTAAGCCATGATCAAATTGGTAGTGTTACCAGCTACATGTACATGTAGTATTTATCAGTTATTACTATGAATATCTATGTTCCGGTATTTTTTAATTTTAATTTTTACCTGTTTCAAATGTAATAATCGTTAAATATGTATCTCCCTCCTTCAATTCCTTTGCTGCTGTTGTTAAGTTGCGTTCACTTTTCAATTCAAGACGTCGCCTCTTCACAGATTCCAGCTTTGCCTTCTCTCTTTTCCGGCTGATGATGGTATATAACCTGGTTGCCCGCGATACTGTATGGGCTCCAGATGATAGGCCTGTTCCTTTGTTGATCTAAAATTAACAAATGGTTTGTTGATCTAAAATTAAAAAATGGTGTGTTATGTTAATATTAAAGAAAATCATATATATATATGTACTTAAATATAACCAACAAGGCAAATACATTTGATTTTTGCTAACGTTTTCAGATATTACGTCAATCTTCAGGCGATTCAGTTTTTATTCAATACACAATATTTTCTGAAGATAGAATTATACCAGGTAGAAATATAATAACAACAAAGTTTCTGTCTCTAGGCCTTTCATCTCTTCCATGTATAACTTATGTACATATAGGTCATATAATGCAAAACACGAACATATCGCAGCCTCCCAAAATACACACGCATGCATCTTGCACACAGGATGTGAGGCCGTCCTTAAATGACATTAGCTGTTAATAGGTCGTTAAACAAAATAAAACCAAACCAAACTGCTCATTTTAAACAGTATTGTATTCAATAAACATGTACAAAACATTTTAACAATCATATAAATATTGAGGGATGGCAAAACAAGCTCAGAGCTTTTATATACTCATAAATTACCGGTACTGGTACATCTTATTTTTCATTTATTTGGATTTTATAAACCAACATGAAACAATTTGTTATTGATTTGACATTTTGTTGGCAACACTATTGTCATTTATTCCAATTGTAGAAATTTACCTGAATATTACACACATGTCTATGCTATTGATTATTCGCATGTACTTATTAGTAATGGAATATATTTTTCGAATATAAAATTTGAAATTGAAAATGAAAGGTGCATGATGTAAGGAGAATTATTTCAAGGCCCCCGTTGATCACACACACTCTTAACGTTAACTGATAACATTGAAATTAAAACACGAACAAAGTACAAAAAAGTCAACACACAAAATAATGTTTAAAAAAATGAAGATGAACCTATCATATAGCATCATGCACAACACTTGAACTAACAGCCACAACATATGAATAGCCAATATTTATTTGAGACGCTGCCGCATTCACACGGAAGTCCAGGTCTTTGGTGCCTTACTTGCCACAATAGCATTGCAATTTTCATTAATTTGCGTAGATGACAGAAAAGCCAATTTTTCATCTTGTTTGTATTTTTCTAATACATATTGTAGTTTACTTTGGAAATCTGTCTCATTGGAAAGAGTTTTTCCATATGGAAGGGATCCAAACTGTGCGGCTGGGTTGTAGATGCGCTGACACCAAGACTCGTCACATTCTGTATGATCATACAATGGGTGCTTGGCCATAGCATCCAAACCTTTCCTTATTCCCTCCGGATTTCCTGCATTTTGCTTGCACATGTAGTTGAAATTTTGTGGGTTTGTGTAATTGCATAAAGCTCATTTCCAAGAATTGTTTTGATGTGGTTATTGTCTGATCTCTTTTCTATGTCTGGACTGTCTTCTTTTCTCAACTTGGCTATTGTAGCAACTCCCTCATCACCAACAATAATTCTGACACATGCTTATTCTGATTGTATTGCTTTTGCCATAGAAACAACCATGTCTGCCTCCGTGGCTTTCCTACAAAAATGTGCTCTTGCTTTAATACATGTTTTCTTGGCCCTTTAACAAATCTTGTCGTCTAAAAGGATGAAGAAAGATCAGACTGAAAGGCGTATTTTAGATCGGCCAATGAAAGATACTTACAAGACCTTCAAGGATGTCCATCCCAGTAGTCGTGTGTCATTGTCAACATTTAATAGAAACCGTCCAAGTACAAATGTAATGTTGAAACAACAAAAAAGCAATCCTGGTTGGGCAGTCTCTGTGAAGTATGCACAAATGTGGAATTGAAACTGAGAGCTTTATCACTGTTTGCGGATAAATGTGGGTCCAAGCTGAAAGTCCGGGACAAATATGAGGCCGTTAATATTACCATGTGTGACAAAGGAGATGCTAGATTCCACAACCTGGAATGTATCAATCGATCTTGGACAAACTACGGGGCTGATGCAGTTGTTAGACATTTTCAACAATTGGCAACAGATCATAATGCAAATGGTCTTGTTTGCAAAATACATGCATCTAGGGCCAATCTGGAAAAAAAGTCCTTTTAATACATATTATACCAAATTTCAGAAAATTTTGTCCAATTTATTTAATTCATACATTCAGAATCACTCACTTATGCATTTCACAATGATTTGTTAATGTTGTTCTAGATAGATCTACTTTACAAATTATATTAACAGGGAGGTGGAACCTGACATAAGTAGCGTTGACCTATTGGACCTGGAACCTCACTCGTTAGACCTGGAACCTCACTTGTTAAGACCCGGTACTTCGCTTAATAGACCTGGACCCTCACTCATTGGACCTGGTACCTCGCTCAGTGGACCCAGATGCTCACATATTGGACCTATAACCTCACTCTTTGGACCAGGAACCTCACTTTGGTATGTCTCGGCCAGGGGACAGAACCCAAAGCCTTCCTCACAGGGGCGAACGCTCAACAAATGGCCAAAAGTGAGGCATTGTCAAGGGAGACATTAGGAAAAAGAAAGTTATTTAGAAAGGAGAGAAGAGATAAGGTTCCAAATTTAGTCGCCTCTTACGATCATGCAATTGGGGGCAGCAGGTACAATTCTTACGCCCTACCTGCAGGGCATAATAACGTACCCTGCAATGGTTGTTCAAATGTCTTCATTGATGAACTCTCTCAGTAACTGTGGTTTTGAACCCTTTCTGGTAACCAGCACTCGCTTTATCTTTCCGTCACTTTCCTTTTGTTTTTCCCACCTACTCCATGTCAGCACTTTTTATATCAGGGATGTCTGAATAGTATGCCTCTATTGTTTTCTGGTGGTCACTACATTTCGCACAGGAGTCATTTACACAGCTAGGATTGAAGTATCGCTCCGAGTCTGCTTTCTTACACAGCAGTATTCCGCATATGTCCTGCTTACATGTCTTCTTCATCGATTTATCAGGATGAGGAGTTTGTTGCGGACATTAACACAATAAATACAACAGCAGTATTATCTCATACTCGCCGACAGTTTCCGAACATTCCTTGGTCTGGTCTTTGCAAATTTTCCCAGACTCACCGGTCTTGCTGGATTTTCGGAATCGTACTTCATATGAGCAACAACAATAGACATCTGTAGTGCATACCCTGGTCCTTCCTTTGTTGCATACCTCTTTTGCGGCAACACTCTTGAAATATCCGATCTCTTGCAGAAGTCCTTAATCGTTTCTTCATTTACTCGAGTTCCACATTTTCCCTTGGTAAGGTAAGTTTTACTCCTTATTGCTTCCAACATTACAGTTCTTCTATTCAAATTTAGCTTTCTGTCCAAGAATCTTTTACTTTTGTTGACGACAGATCTTGCTATTTCTTTCAATGCCTTCTTCCCTTCCTTTGTGGATTTGAGTTTCTTAACAGGTAACCTTCCAAAGACATCTTCAGGCAACTGATGCTCTTTTAGCGCCATTTTCTTCTGTGTGCTTGCTCGTTCAACAATGTTTTTGACAATTTTGGCAAATTTCTCCAGGGTTTTCGGCAGTGTTCCTCTTACCATACTTGTGGTGTTCCGATCGGTCTTCTATGATGAAAAGGGGGTATTTTTTACACCAGGATTTGCAGTAGCTGCTTTCTGCTTTAGTTTGGACCTTGTCTTTCTTTCCCGATCTTTTCTCCTCTCCCATGTTTTTTTATGAGGATTCATTCTCGCTCGTTCTTCTTGTTTTTTTAATTCTGTTATATTCTTTATTTGTCTGTGTTGCATGCCGTGTTTTGTTTGGTACTTTCTTTTTCTGGATTTGTTTTGGATTGTAATTGGATTCCATATTATTTTTCTTTTTTTCTTCATATCGCTTTTGCCTTTGCCTTTGCCTTTGAGACTCAAGTTGTTTTTCTTTTTTTTTTCTGGAGTGGTCTGATTTGGTGTTTTTTTGCAGTTCTTTTTTTAACAAGTCCCGATTCTTCTTTATTTGCTTATTTTGTTTGTCGAGGTAAATCCTGTACAACTCGGGATGCTTTTCCTGCAGTTTTCGGCGTTACCGGCGTTTTTCAGAGTGTTTTGTTTGAGGCAAAGACGTTAAATGAAACAAGAATGTCATAGGTATGGAGTTCCAAATTGGTACCACGTAATTAAAATATTTGTTTACATGGTGAAACTAATTCATCTCGAGGCCGCCACTTATTTTATATGGCGGACGCCACTAGTGACTATAAACGATCTGGCGCCCAACTGTACAACCTTATTTTATTTGTTAGAAGTCAAAACATATTTGCCTCTACACATTTTCAAAATAGTGTTGTAATTCTTGTGATAATATAACACTGAATGACAATTGTTTTCTTTTTAAATTTGAAAACTCACTGACAAATTCTGACCAAACACGGACTGCTTTTAACTCATTAAGTTTCATGTTTTTGGTGTTTTTTTAATTTTACAACAGTTTCTTTCATACGGTATTATTATATAAATCGATATTATTTCATGATTTGCACTAGTCAGTACTGAGATGATTTAATTTTTATATATTTTTGGATTTTGTGAATTGCGAACGTCAGGTGCCGACAATGGATTTGACAGAAATGACGATAGCACAACGTTTTTTCCTTTAATTTTGAAATGTCTTTATTTTTTTAGAACAAATAATCGTTCATACTTTGTACACATTGCTAATACTTACAAAGTTGTTATTTATAAGTCAGCAGTGTGTAAATATTTGTCTTGTGGAGGCTTTGATAACGTCAGAAAACGACGTTCGCAACTAAATTCTGTCAAACACATTGCGTTTGCAAATAAAATTCTGTCAAAAAACCGACGCACGCAACTAAAATTCTATCAAACAAGAGGCCCATGGGCCTTAACGGTCACCTGATATATTTATACAGAGAGTTGATTTTGTTTTTAACATGAACAGAAATATTATTCAAAGTGACAAAATACAATAAAAACACCTTATT
>NW_018480010.1:0-12940 GCF_002113885.1 Mizuhopecten yessoensis | reverse complement strand
ATTTTTGTTGACCTTTGTCCATGGAAGGTCCCTGCAAAATTTCATTGAAATTGGTTCAGGGGTTTTGGAGAAGAAGTCGAAAATGTAAATTGTTTACGGACGCACGACGGACGACGACGGACAAAAGGCGATCGCAATAGGTCACTTGAGACTTTGTCTCAGGTGACCTAATAACCGACGCTCGCAACTAAAATTCTGTCATATAACCGACGCTCCCAACTAAAATTCTGTCAAACAACTAACGATTGCAACTGAAATTCTGTCAACAAATGACGATCGCAACAACAGTGCCCTCTAAAAGTGTTGTACGATAACCTAAACTGTCATCACACTTTGATTTCATACCAAGAATGCGCTCTAAATACATGTTTCGAAGTTAACAGCGAGAAAACTGTACACAAGCACGTTATTTAGACCGTCAGGGTTCTAACGTCATCTGTCCCGATGTCAGTATTGTTTGACAGATAGGATAAAATGTATTAGCTTACCTGTTATCTTCCCGTGTCATGCCAGTATCTTCGCCATATTAAACGGATGTAAACAACTTGCGATTCTAGCGGTAAACAGCTAAGATTTTGAGGGGATGTGACTCTTATCGGTCTGTCGTTGATTTGCGAACGTCAGGCGGTAGCCAATAATGGATTTGACAGAAATGACGATAGCACATCTTTTTTCCTTTATTTTGAAATTGTCTTTGTTTTTGAGAACAAATAATCGTTTAATATTTGTACACATTGCGAATACTTACAAATACTTACAAAGTAGTTATTTTTAAGTCAGCAATGAGTCAATATTTTGTCTCTTGAAGACTTTGCTAACGTCAGGAAATTTGACGGAAAAAAAGACCAAACAATATTTCACCAAATGTCCGTCTTTCAAGATTTTTTTTTTTTTTTTGCATCTATGATTTCAAAAATACCATAATACTATTAGATAGTAACATTGATAAAAAAACGTACCTTTACAACAAGAGGATGAGTTTTAATCAGATGCACTAGATACCACTGGAGTCGCATCTGTCAATTTATATCAATTACAGCATATCATTTTTTGTATTTTCGTGATAAACTATATTACAAAATTATTTTTTGTTGATTAATTATATAGAAAATACAATTGTTATAACGAACCTGCAGGTAGGGCGTAAGAATTGTACCTGCTGCCCCCAATTGCATGATCGTAAGAGGCGACTGAATTTGGGACCTTATCTCTTCTCTCCTATCTAAATAACTTTCTTCTTCCTAATGTCTCCCTTGACAATGCCTCACTTTTGGCCATATGTTGAGCGCTCGCCTATGTGAGGAAAGTTTTGGGTTCTGTCCCCTGGTCGAGACATACCAAAGTCTTTAAAAATGGTAGTTTCTACTCCTGCTTAACGCTCAGCAAATAAGGAGTGGGACGACTGGTTCGCCCGTTGTCAGTATAATGTGACCGGGTGGGGCGTCCTGCTGGGTGTCTTCGGCAGTATGTTTCAGTGAGGTAGCACTATAAAGTCGGCATCAGTTCCGCGCTATTACAAGAAGACAAACACGAACATATCGCAGCCTCCCAAAATACACACACATACACTATACGCATGCATCTTGCACACAGGGGAGGCCGTCCTTAAATGAGCTTAGCTGTTAATAGGACGTTAAACAAAATCAAACAAACAAACAAACATATCAGATGTACATGTATACTGCAATACGGACTAAATCAACAATTCATATACATGTATATAAATGTACTTAAACATTAAATCCTGAATTCACTACACCAGTGTGTACTGAATGTTAACTGTTGTATATAGGCATTGAAAAGTTTGCTCAACTGGAAAATCTAAATAAGACTAAAAAACAATGCTAATCAATGTTAGACATCGAAAAAATAATATTGAAAATTCCTTAATTGTGATTAGATTTTAAAGCTAAAAATGAAGCGGTCAGCTTGATTTGAATTCGCTTAAATATAAAGATAAATGAGCGATGATTGAGAGTTTATATGCTACGTATATTATATCAATATAAACCCCGATTGGAATGGAATACTATGAAACATAAACATGTTTAAGGTGTCCTCAAACAGTTAGAAACGAATGCACCTGCTGTTACCCAATGCATGTATCGTATGAGGCGACTAATGTAAGAATTTTCCAAGAATTGGGGATTGATTTTGTGCTCTCTCCTTGGGAACACGAAATCGACCAACATAAATCTGCTTCACATATTGCAACATTTATCTATCTTACTACTTTTATAGATCGTTTCTACTTCTACAGATCTACCCTTTATTTCCTAGCACATTGCTTAGCAATATCTCACTTTTGGCTTTAATGTTGAGCGTTCGCCCAGGTAAGGAAGACAATTGGTTCTGACCCCTGGCCGGGAGATACCAAAGTCCTTAAAATGGTAGGGTAATAATAAACACTTGGTAAATGGTTATTTAGGGAACAGTCAAACTTATCATCCCGAGTTATTGGGAACAGTTACACAGGGCTTCCCCACTACCGAGGGGTGGAAGTTTTGACTGTTCCCCAAATAGCATTAAAACAATTGTGTTATTACAAAATACATACTATTATCAATGCTGCAAGATGAGTTTTCTCTGCAAGAGACAAACACGAACATATCGCAGCCTCCCAAACCATACACTACAGGCATGCATATTGCACACAAGGAAGGCCGTCCTAAAATTACCAAAGCTGTTGAAAGGACGTTAAACAATACTAAACCAAACCATCCATGAGGTGAAGAAGCTGGACTCCCTCAGGCCGCCGGTACCTCGGTACTCCAAGAAGAGACGCCCAACGATGAGCTGCTCCTGGCAACCCCTGATGAAATGTATCCTCAGGGATCATCCGACTCTCCAGTTGATTCTGATGTAGGCTCCCAGTAGTTTGCAAAATACGTAAATCATGATTAAAGTGAGAGGCTCCCTCCGTACCTCTCAATCCAGGCTGAACCTCGGAGCCTGTGTAGTTCTGCGGTTGGTCCTGCTGAGCCCCGCTGTGAAGCATATTTGTCCTCGTTCTCGCATCCAGCCCCCTCAAGGCAACGTTAGCCAGCGGTCCTAGTTCAGCACCCGGTCCATTTGCCAAAGTCACCTCGAGCTCCCTAGCCGTGGAATATTCGTCCGCTGCACCCGGCTTCTTCAAACCCCCCGATTCCTCTATCTCCGTATAACAAAGCACCGTATAACAAAGCACTTCCAATGTCCCCTCTAGTGGAGCTTGCGTGGGTATCCCTGCCTATTTCACTACCCAGGACACTTGAGGTACCAGACGTAGTAATGATTTCAGCAGATGGGCTTGCATCTACCGCAATTGTATCTGCTTCCTTGTGGTTGAGCCTACCATCTCGAGAAAAAGTGTTACCACACCCGGATATGCCTGTGGTTTGGTTTGGGGATGTATATCGAGCACGCCTCCCATGGGGTGCATCTGACTACTGAGGTCTCCAATCGACAACTCCAACTCTTTATTTCATGTTCAAGTCTATGTTTTTCCTTTATCGTTTCGTCTCTTGTTTTCCTCCTTCCGTCTGGGGTTATGTACCGGCCCTCAGCTTCTAGGTCTTGAGGTACCCGAAATAATACTAAGCCACTTTGGGATCCCCAAGTATATAACGATCCATTGAGGCTAGTTCGATGACCCTGTCTGAGCTGTCCTTTAATCTCGGGCTGAGGGAGTTCACCACTGTCGTCACTGGCTAAATGTTCACTTGTTGTAGATGCCATTATATTTCTTCATGTCTTCTATATATAATGGTCTTTCCCAGTTTGTCTGGAACTTGATCAAAGGTTGTAGAATCAGTTTCCAGAAAAAATCCAGTATCCAGTATCCAGAACGAATCCTGTATCCAGTATCCAGAACGAATCCAGTATCCGGTATCAAGTATCCAGAAAAAAATCCCACTTCTGACACCAATGTAACGAGCGAGCGTTTCACCGGCAGCCGTCGAAGAAGTATGGGGTTCTTGTTTCACCATTATAGTGCGATTCCTGGATCCTGAATTATCACGGTCGAATATGTTATATCTCTATGTCAGGTCCGATAAACAATGGTCAGAAATAGTCTAGCAGTCTAATTAACTATGCGAAAACTCTTAATATCAACAAAGAGCCCAAATGACAGGTACAAATATAATTTATTAAAGGAACAAGTTAAATAACAAGGTATCTTTACAGAGTACAGATCAGTATAATATTACAATACAAACAAGGCATCAACACAGGTCCTTGCACCAGACAATAACAAATGTAATTGACAAATTGTACACAACTATTCCCAAAGTATACACTAATTGACTGTATTTCGTGTACAAATGTCCCACAAATCACCAGAGCCTAATATTCGTAGTCACCTAAGTTATAACCTGATATGCAGACCAGCAAAAATACAAGAAAGCTTTAACTATTCAGATAATTCGTAATAATATGACAATTCGACTATAAATAGCCAACTAACGGGATGGGATGTCCCCTTGTATCCGATGACAGTGTCTATAAATAGAACTAGAAATGACGTAAACAGTAAGCCTAAACCCAAAGTATGAGAGATTCCTAAGTCTGGCCTGTTCAAGAGGTGACCGTCTGCAAGCGAAGACTGATGAACTGAAGAAAAAGGTCTGATCTGACCTGTATTTATAACCTTCCAAATATTACTACTCATTCCATAAAAGGAGAACTCCGTCCTATCCCCCTCTCTCTCAGGGACCTTTGTCCCCACCTCCACCTCTGGAGGAGCCGCCTCCTCCTCGGCACTCCAGAATTCCTCATTAGAGTAATCGTATTTCGGGCGGAAACTGCATCAAAGAATTAGTGCTTCGGAAATGAGAGGTCGCAGTCGGCAAAATCATATCCGATTGAAAAAAGGCCGACCAGCGGCCTCTCATGTTATGGGAGCACCTCTGGAGGTGCCGCTTCCTCCTCCGCACTAAGAAATTCCTCACTGGAGGAGTAGTCAAGACGCAGCATGTCATCCATTCTGTAAAGGAAGAAAACCTTCCTCTACTATGATGAAATAGAAATACCCTCTTTTGAAGACCCGCTCTCAATTAAAGCGGTCTCCCTCAACTGCACCCTGTGACTTCATTTAACAAGTCCCAGGGGATACGGAGGGATTTTTACTATCCTTGCTACTATCCTTAGAGCGCTTCTCTATAAACCTAGGTATAGAGTATTTTTCATTTACTATACCACCAACTATGCTCTGCATTAGTTTAGTATTTATATACTGGAGATTAGATCATGAGTTATGGTTGCAACACGAGACAAAGTCGGGGATAGTACGCTTGTTTGTATGCATATACTGGAGATGTCACAACAAGTAGTTGTAAATGCCCTCGGCTCCTGAAATCAAAGGCCACATCCTCCCACCTCATTAATAACAACAATTTGTGTTCGTCCATGTCTGAAATTGCTGATGCATTTGCAAAAAACATAGCTAAAAACTCATCCCCTTTAAAGCACTCCCGAAAACAAAGAAAGTTATAATTAGCAATTTACCCTACCAGAACTTGTTGATTCGCTTAGAAAATCACAGGACACTGCTTCAGGCCCTGATGATATTCCATATCAATTTCTAAAGCACTTACCGGACTCGTCACTAACATGCATTCTTTACATATTCAACCAAGTTTACGCTTCCGGAAAGATTCCCGATTCGTGGAAGAACTCCACAATTATACCTATCCCAAAACCGGGATAGGATGCTACTGACCCAAACAATTATCGTCCTATTTCTCTAACGAGTTGTGTATGTAAAACTTTAGAACGAATGATAAACACTAGACTGGTTTGGTTTCTTGAGGACAACGATATAATATCCCCTCTTCAAAGTGGTTTTAGAAATAGAAGAGGGACAAATGACCATCTCATCAGATTAGAGACATTCATTCGAGAGGCTTTCGCCAAGAAGGAACACCTTGTCGCCGTGTTCTTTGATCTTGAAAAGGCATATGTTACTACATGGCAATATGGCATCATAAAAGATCTTCACGACCTTGGCGTACGTGGAAACCTTCCCAATTTTATATCTAATTACCTATCAGATAGACACTTGAAAGTCCCTGTTGGTTCAACTTTTTCTGAAACGTCTAAACAAGAAATGGGAGTCCTATAGGGTGGAATCCTATCAGTCACACTGTTTGGTCTTAAAATCAATGATATAGTCAAATGTCTTGGTCAATCAACAGAAGGGTCGTTATTTGTGGATGACTTCTTGATCTGTTACAGATCTAAGAACATGCACACGATAGAACGACAACTTCAACAGAGTTTGAATAAACTACAAAATTCGGCAGACGAAAACGGCTTCAAATTCTCTAAATCCAAAACTGTGTGCATGCATTTCTGTCAAAAACGAAAAGCACACAATGACCAAAATTTAACACTCGATGGCACTAGAATTCCTGTTGTTGAACAGACAAAATTTCTCGGCCTCATTTTTGATTCGAAACTCTCTTTCATACCACTTATTAAGTATCTGAACGATAAGTGTTACAAGGCGTTAAACATTATATGAGTCCTTTCTCATACTGATAAGGGAGCGGACCGTGAAATGCTTTTGCGCCTATACACATATCCTACACTGTAAAATTATGGGATTAATGTTGCACCAAAAAAGGTGGTACCACAGCTGCCTCCTTTTTTCGGCGCAATTTTACACCAAATTTTGAGATTACACCACAGATGTAAACTTCCGAAATTGGTGTAAAGTTGCACCAAGAAAGGAGGCAGCTATGGTGCCACCCTTATTTGGTGCAATTTAATCTCAGAACGACTGTTAACTTTTAACCTTTTCTAGTGTAATCTGAATCCTTAATCTGCGTTACTTTCACCGGTGAAACGTTCATCTCTAACTGGTGTAACCTTCATCCCTTTACATGTGTAACCTTCATCCTTTACCAGTGTAACCTTCATCCTTTACCAGTGTAACCTTCACCCTTTACCAGTGTTACTTTCATCCTTTACCAGTGTAACCTTCACCCTTTACCAGTGTTACCTTCATCACTAACCAGTGTAACCTTCATCCTTTACCAGTGTTACCTTCATCGCTAACCAGTGAAACCTTCATCCTTTACTAGTGTAACCTTCATCCTCTACCAGTTTTACTTTGCTTTTTGTTACGCATCATTAAAGCAGAGGCAATCATAATCATTAAATAAAGGAGATGCAGTACAACACGATGCTACTCTAAAGCAAATTATGTATCAGTGATTGTTCACTCGGTGCAGTTTGATAAGAAAGCCTGAATTTTGGTGAGGCCAACCAAATTTCATTTTTTGATTCTGTTATATTTATTCTACAGGCCCAAGTTTTTTGCTTATAATGGAAATCAGAAACCTGCATTTTTTTATATTAATGTGACAATTTATTCCTACCGTTTGCCCTAGTTTTAAATTTACCAACAATAAAATAACATGTCAGTGCTTAAAGTCTGTTTATAGTACCAACTCAGATGTGCGATTCATAACAAGTTTGAACAGGACAGAGAAAAACAAAATAACATTTTATTCGCTAGACAAAATATTAAAAATATAATTTGACAGTATTTTCTACTGAAACAGCAACAAATGGTCATCAGAAACAGACTTTCAAATAAATCCAATTTTCATGTTTTTTTAGCAGTTTATCCATACCTCATATTTGTATCAGGTTGCCATACAATCAGATGCAATTCATGTATATATTTTTTTAATTACTTCTAATTTAATAAGAGCTGATAATTTTATTGTCTTTAAAAAAAAGGAAAACAAATGGCACAATTATTTTATTCAATGAAGGATTGATTACATATACCTATACAGTATCTTATATTTTAACAAAATGGAAACCCATATAGTGCTCATGATAAGGATAGTAGAAGCGTATTTTCGCCATTATTTGTTTTACTGAAATAAACAAACAAAACTAAAAAAAAATGAAAATCTCTCAAAACATAACCCAGGTGCTTATCCTGGATTTTACATTAGAACCCTTTGTTACAAGAAAGGTGAGACATGATGTCTGTTTCCTTTAAAATAGTATATGATCTGTAGCAATGTCCAATAAACAGGGCATGTCATATATACTAGTAGCCATTATATTATCAGATGAGACCTATAGCCTGGTGATGAAAAACACGTTTCTAGTATCGGTAAACATTACCTTCATCGTAAACTCAGAACTCTGAACATTCAATTGTTTGTGTTATCTTGGGTTCTGAAATTCTGAAAAGTTTTATCCAAACGAAAACAAGCATGTGTGACAAACAGATGAAAAGGTGAACGTGTAAATGCCTCTTCCATTTTCATGGTCATGACATAAAAAATACTATTACAATCGATGTGTATCAGGTTTGATGACTACTTTGTCTCATATTATAACACTATTATTCTTTTGGATTTACATATCAACACAAAAATAATACCATTTTTCCATTTAATGTTCCGTTACAAACCACATAATAAAATGAATTATTGATCGAGTTATTACTGTATGACATAATCAACATACTATTTTCATGCAATAGACAAAGACCAATTGCAATGAAGTAAAACAGAAACAAATAAGATGTTACCCAGCTTAATATAAAACAAGAGATCCTAGAAGGATCATTAGATATTTTACTCTCTTTGCTCTCCATTTTCCTTACATGTACTTTAACTCAGTCCCATGTTGGAAATCCTAACAGGAATCTTGTTCATTAGCGTAACCCTCGTAATGGTATTTGCCACTATGAAAAATGGTATTGTATAAGAATTGCATAACTATATGCAAAACGAAAAAAACTTGCAAAATGATAAAAACTTGTATAAGAATTGCATAACTATATGCAAAACGATAAAAAGTTGTATAAGAATTGCATATCTATATGCAAAATGATAAAAACTTGTATAAGAATTGCATAACTATATGCAAAATGATAAAAACTTGTAGTTCTGACATATAAAGTAATGCTGTCAATGACGGATGGATAATCATTAGGGCAAGGGGTATTTAACAAGGGGACCAAGCTTAAGCCTAAGGGAACATGCATATAGACAAAATTCACTGCCAAATTCAAGATGGTTGTCTGGTGGCCATCTTGGTTTTCCTATCAGTCCCAAAAAGTAACAAGGATTAGAAGGAACCATTTGGAATTCCTCCAGGTAAAATTTGAAAAGATCAATCTTAAAAAAAAATCAATATTTTACTCTGGATGCTTCTCGAACATCTTGGTTTTCCAATCAAACTCAAAAGTTAAATACGAGTAGCCAGGGACGGTGGGGAACTTTCGAATGAAACTTAAGAAAGATTTCTTCTGTACTTTCTGAGATATGTGTAAACAAACTTAAACTCGAATTCAAGATGGCCACTTGTCGGCCATCTTGGTCTTCTGATCAGTCCATAAATTTGGTATGCATTTTGAAGGACCATGGAATTTTAATGTGAAATTTGAGCAAGATCCCTTCAGTACTTTCTGAAAAACAGCACTAACAAGAATTGTTTAAGGAAGGACGAAGAGACGGACGGATTACTATTATGAGCTTTATGACAATTTGTCTTACCATAACATAACCAAGTTAATACTGACTCTATAACCTTACAATTATATTATGCACATGTGCACTTAAAATGTTACATGAATGTTTAATATGTTTTGCAACTTTTCTGTCATCACGACCCCTTTATAATTAGCATGAAACAAGTGCATAAAACGACCTCAGTTTATGCAAATCATGTTATGGTAATAAGGATATTGATACTGTCAATACATGCAGCAAAGCATTCGCACTTCATAGCCAGTATGCTGGTTCCACTGTCACACGATGGTCTTCATATAATCAGACCAGTTCCCTAAATTGAGATCTACTGAAATCATCAGTTGATGATGCTTTTACACTAATAGAGTCTAACTTCTTGTAGCTTTGAAGACAATATTCCAATTCCTCTGCAGTAAACTTTATGCCAAAGCATTTCAAGTTTAGGATGTTGTTGGGTACAGAATAGGAGATAGTTGGAAATGTGATTTGGGTAAATGAGATATCTAAATACTTCAAATTAACCAACTTGGTGACCACAGTGGAGTCCACATCAAGCAAGTTCTCGCAGCATGATAGCAGTAAAGTTTCAAATTTCGTCATGTCACACAAGAATCCCAAAGAAGAAATGGCTGTGTTTTGTAGGTCGAGCCATACAATATGTTTTGCTAATGATAAGCCCTTTAACAGACAACAGTCAAGCTCAGGAACAGAGTTGCTCCATCCCATGCTTGGTAATTCTAAGCAGTGGAAAAATTGAGCATGCTTTAAAACAATTTTAATGGTATCAACATTAAACTCCAAGGGGTCTGGTTGATTTTCCCAATAGTCCTCTCCTGGACAGTGACGCCACAAAGACGATGTACTGTGGATAAGTTTATGCAGTCGTTTGCAGACTGGTGCAACATGTTGGATTAAATATCCGATGTCAATTTTTCGTAAAATAAGTGTTAAAATTTCAGGAGGTAGTTGCTCCAACATCTGCAAAATAGAAAAAATGAAGTTAAGTGATTCTAATCTAATGGGAATATTTATGCCATGGTACATGGGGTGTCCAGCTGGATGCATATATATGATAGTTAGAATTTTTCTAAACTGTATTTGGCACTTATTTATGAGACAAAGCATGGATACTGAAACTGCCTGTCAAAATCCAGTCAAGAATAAAAAGATAAAAAACAAATTGATACTCAAAAAAAACCAATCTGGATATTTGGAATGTGAAAGAGATAATTATAACTAGAACACTGAAATGTCAGGAAGGGCCCCGCTATGTATCTGACCCTAATAGTGAGATTGAAGCGAGTGTTCCATTGACAGCAAATTGTTAGTTATACTGTAAAATTATAAATTTTTGTGGGACATTAAATTTCCTTTATTTCGTAGATAACACAAATCCATGAAATTAAATCCTGACGAATACATAAATTTGGTATGATATAGATGGGTGAAAATCAGAAATCAGCGAAATATAATGTCATTGAAACAGGCTAGTATATGAAAACCATGAAATTTTAACCAAATGAAAATAACGTTTGACGCTCTCTTATGACTTGACCCAAAACGTTATTATTTCGACAATGTTGATACCAGTTTGCTTCATAATGTCATAACAAAATGATTAACAGTTAAGAGTTGTACAATTTGCTAATTAAATAATAAACTGTAATGTCACAATCCAAGATGGCTAATTAGCGGCTCTTTTGAATCCTTTGTTTGTTTGTTTGATTTTGTTTAACGTCCTATTAACAGCTAAGGTCATTTAAGGANCAGCAGGACGCCCCACCCGGTCACATTATACTGACAACGGGCGAACCAGTCGTCCAACTCCTAATTTGCTGAGCGTTAAGCAGGAGTATAAACTACCATTTTTAAAGACTTTGGTATGTCTCGGCCAGGGGACAGAACCCAAAGCCTTCCTCACAGGGGCGAACGCTCAACAAATGGCCAAAACTGAGGCATTGTCAAGGGAGACATTAGGAAAAAGAAAGTTATTTAGAAAGGAGAGAAGAGATAAGGTCCCAAATTTAGAATCCAAATGGCCCGAAAATTGAAGAAATAGAACTATATGGTCCAAGGGAAATCATCATCTTAATTTTTAACAAGGGTACCGCAAAGACGGAACATAATACGCCTGTCATACATTGAATAAGTAGTTGTCTGTATGGTTGTACATAAAGGACCATAACACTGTAAATTACTGTCCGATTACTGTCCGATAATTGCTAGTATCAAAGTTGTCTGAGCTATCATTGCAATGAATCAAACCTGATAGCTATCATGGCAATGAATCAAACCTGGTCCCTGCAGGTAGGGCGTAAGAATTGTACCTGCTGCCCCCAATTGCATGATCGTAAGAGGCGACTAAATTTGGGACCTTATCTATTCTCTCCTTTCTAAATAACTTTCTTTTTCCTAATGTCTCCCTTGACAATGCCTCACTTTTTGCCATTTGTTGAGCTTTCGCCCCTGTGAGGAAGGCTGGGGGTTCTATCCCCTGGCCGAGACGTACCAAAGTCTTTAAAAATGGTAGTTTCTACTCCTGCTTAACGCTCAGCAAATTAGGAGTGGGACGACTGGTTCGCCCGTTGTCAGTATAATGTGACCGGGTGGGGCGTCCTGCTGAGTGTCTTCGGCAGTATGTTTCAGTGAGTTAGCACTATAAAGTCGGCATCAGTTTCGCGCTATCACAAGGAGACAAACACGAACATATCGCAGCCTCCCAAAATACACACACATACACTACACGCATACATCTTGCACACAGGGGAGGCCGTCCTTACATGACCTTAGCTGTTAATAGGACGTTAAACAAAATCAATCAAACAAACAAATGAATCAAACCTCCCTATGAAGTTTGGAGTTAATCCGTTGAAAACTACTCGAGATATTGTGTGGACTCCGTTCGCGCCCACCCACCCGCAGGCATAAAAAAAGATATCCCATTTACTTCCATCAACATTGAACAAAAGCAGGGGCCCTAATTACAAGGTCATTTTGGAATAGATATAGTTTTATGTATAAATATCACCAGTACTAAGCACAAGATATTTTATTTTAACATATTTCAATGTCTGGTTTTACCTTTCTGCTGTCTTTACAGTTTTTCTACAAAACTGATTACTTTCGTTGGACACTTCCCTACTGGACTCGGAATATCTAGCAAAACATGCTCGATAAAAGAAAAGGTGTTTCTACCTTTTCTAGGATATTCTATATTTAAAATATAGAAGAAACCTGCAAAATTTAAAAAAAAGAATACTAATACAACGTAAAACATGTAGTGTGTCACATCCTGACACAATTTTTAGCTCACCTGGCCCCAAGGTCACAGGGGTCAAATATGTTAAAAACTTTAAACAACTTCTTCTGAATAACCAAAATGCTCAGTGATGATTTTTGACAAGTATAATGCTGGGATGAAGGGCTACCAAGTTTGTTCAAATGAATGACCT
>NW_018480009.1:267553-339142 GCF_002113885.1 Mizuhopecten yessoensis | reverse complement strand
TGTGTATGGTATTAATATATGGTACTCTATTATCGTTGTGTATGTTAGTGAAATATGTTACTCTCTTATGGTTGTGTATAGTAGTGATATATGGTAATGTGCTATGCTTGTGTTTAGTAGTGATATATGGTTCTCTGCCATGGTTATGGATGGTAGTGATATATGGTCATCTGTTATGGTTGTGTATGGTAGTAATATATGGTTCTCTGCTATGGTTGTGTATGGTAGTGATATATGGTACTCTGTTATTGTTGTGTATGGTAGTGATATATGGTACTCTGCAATGGTTGTGTATGGTAGTGATATATGGTTCTCTGCTATGGTTGTGAATGGTAGTGATATATGGTTCTCTGCTATGGTTGTGAATGGTAGTGATATATGGTTCTCTGCTATGGTTGTGGATGGTAGTGATATATGGTTCTCTGCTATGGTTATGTATAGTAGTGATATACTGTACTCTGCTATGATTGTGTAAGGTAGTAATATATGGTAATCTACTAATGTTGAGTATGGTAGTGATATATGGTACTCTGGTATGTTGTGTATGATAGTGATATATGGTCCTCTGCAATGGTTGTGTATGGTAGTGATATATTGTGTAAGGTAGTAATATATGGTACTCTGCTATGGTTGTGTATGCTAGTGATATATGGTACTCTGTTATTGTTGTGTATCATAGTGATATATGGTAATCTGCTATGGTTGTGTATAGTAGTGATATACTGAACTCTGCTATGATTGTGTAAGGTAGTAATATATGGTACTCTGCTATGGTTGTGTATGGTAACTCTGCTATGATTGTGTAAGGTAGTAATATATGGTACTCTGCTATGGTTGTGTATGCTAGTGATATATGGTACTCTGTTATTGTTGTGTATCATAGTGATATATGGTAATCTGCTATGCTTGCGTATCATAGTGATATATGGTACTCTGCTATTGTTGTGTATGTTAGTGATATATGGTACTCTGCAATGGTTGTGTATGGTAGTGATCTATGGTTCTCTGCTATGGTTGTGTATGGAAATGGTATATGGTTCTCTGCTGTGGTTGTGTATAGTAGTGATATACTGTACTCTGCTATGATTGTGTAAGGTAGTAATATATGGTACTCTACTATGGTTGTGTATGGTAGTGATATATGGTACTCTGGTATGTTGTGTATGATAGTGATATATGGTACTCTGCAATGGTTGTGTATGGTAGTGATATATGGTTCTCTGCTATGGTTGTGTATGGAAATGGTATATGGTTCTCTGCTATGGTTATGTATAGTAGTGATATACTGTACTCTGCTATGATTGTGTATGGTAGTAATATATGGTACTCTGTTATCGTTGTGTATGGTAGTGATATATGGTTCTCTGGTATGGTTGTGGATGGTAGTGATATATGGTACTCTGCTTTGGCTGTGTATGGTAATGATATATGGTTCTCTGTTATGGTTGTGGATGGTAGTGATATATGGTTCTCTGCTATGGTTGTGGATGGTAGTGATATATGGTGCTCTACTATGGTTGTGTATAGTAGTGATATATGGTAATCTGCTTTCGCTGTGTATGGTAGTGATATATGGTACTCTGTTATGGTTGTGTATGGTAGTGATATATGGTACTCTGCAATGGTTGTGTATGGAAGTGATATATGGTTCTCTGCTATGGTTATGTATAGTGGTGATACACTGTACTCTGCTATGGTTGTGCATGGTAGTGATATATGGTACTCTGCTATGGTTGTGTATAGTAGTGATATATCGTATTCTGCTATAGTTGTGTATGGTAGTAATATATGGTATTCTATTATCGTTGTGTATGTTAGTGAAATATGTTACTCTCTTATAGTTGTGTATAGTAGTGATATATGGTAATGTGCTATGGTTGTGTATTGTAGTGATATATGGTTCTCTGTTATGGTTGTGGATGGAAGTGATATATGGTACTCGGCTATGGTTGTGTATGGAAGTGATATATGGTACTCCGTTATGGTTGTGTATGGTAATGGTATATGGTTCTCTGTTATGGTTGTCATAGTGATATATGGTCCTCTGCTATGGTTGTGTTTGGTAGTGATATATGGTTATATGCTATGGTTGTGTATGTGTATGTTAGTGAAATATGTTTCTCTCTTATAGTTGTGTATAGCAGTGATATATGGTAATGTTCTATGGTTGTGTATAGTAATGATATATCGTATTCTGCTATCGTTGTGTATGGTAGTGATATAAGGTTCTCTGCTATGGTTGTGAATCATAGTGGTATATGGTTCTCTGTTATGGTTGTGTATCATAGTGATATATGGTACTTTGTTATGGTTGCCTATCATAATGATATATGGTAGTCTGTTATGGTTGTGGATGGTAGTGATATATGGTACTCTGCTATGGTTTTGTATGGTAGTGATATATGGTTCTCTGCTATTGTTGTGGATGGTAGTGATATATGGTGTATGGGAGTGATATATGGTACTCTGCTATGGTTGTGTTTGGTAGTGGTTATGGTTGTGTATGGTATAAATATATGGTACTCTGTTATCGTTGTGTATGGTTGTGATATATGGTTCTCTGTTATGGTTGTGTATGGTATAAATATATGGTACTCTGTTATCGTTGTGTATGGGAGTGATATATGGTTCTCTGGTATGGTTGTGTATGGTAATGATATATGGTTCTCTGTTATGGTTGTTGATGGTAGTGATATATGGTTCTCTGCTATTGTTGTGGATGGTAGTGATATATGGTGCTTTAATATGGTTGTGTATATTAGCGATATATGGTAATCTGCTTTGGCTGTGTATGGTAGTGGTATATGCTATTCTGTTATGGTTGTGTATGGTAGTGACATATGGTACTCAGCAATGGTTGTGTATGGTAGTGATATATGGTTCTCTGCTTTGGTTATGTATAGTAGTGATACACTGTACTCTGCTATGGCTGTGCATGGTAGTGATATAAGGTACTCTGCTATGGTTGTGTATAGCAGTGATATATCGTATTCTGCTATAGTTGTGTATGGTATTAATATATGGTACTCTGCCATTGTTGTGGATGGTAGTGATATATGGTAATGTTCTATGGTTGTGTATAGTAGTGATATATGGTAATGTGCTATGGTTGTGTATAGTAGTGATGTATGGTAATGTGCTATGGTTGTGTATAGTAGTGATATATGGTAATGTGCCTGGTATGGTTGTGGATGGTAGTGATATATCGTTCTCTGCTATGGTTGTTGTGTATGGTCGTGATATATGGTACTTTGCTATGGTTTTGTATGGTAGTGATATATGGTACTCTGCTATTGTTGTGTATGGTCGTGATATATGTTACTCTGTTATTGTTGTGTATGGTAGTGATATATGGTACTTTGCTATGGTTGTGTATGGTAGTGATATATGTTACTCTGTTATTGTTGTGTATGGTCGTGATATATGTTACTCTGTTAATGTTGTGTATGGTAGTGATATATGTTACTCTGTTATTGTTGTGTATGGTCGTGATATATGTTACTCTGCTATGGTTGTGTTTGGTAGTGATATATGGAAATCTGCTATGCTTTCGTATCATAGTGATATATGGTACACTGTTATGGCTTTGGATGGTAGTGATATATGGTACTCTGCAATGGTTGTGTATGGTAGTGATATATGGTTCTCTGCTATGGTTGTGTATGGAAATGGTATATGGTTCTCTGCTATGGTTGTGAATCATAGTGGTATATGGTTCTCTGCTATGGTTGTGTATAGTTATGATATACTGTATTCTGCTATGATTGTGTATGGTAGTAATATATGGTACTCTGTTATCGTTGTGTATGGTAGTGATATATGGTTCTCTGGTATGGTTGTGGATGGGAGTGATATATGGTACTCTGCTATGGTTGTGTATGGTAATGATATATGGTTCTCTGTTATGGTTGTGGATGGAAGTGATATATGGTACTCTGCCATGGTTGTGTATCATAGTGATATATGTTACTCTGCTATGGTTGTGTATCATAGTGATATATGTTACTCTGCTATGGTTGTGTATGATAGTGATATATGGTACTTTGCTATGGTTGTGTATGGTAGTGATATATGGTACTCTGTTATTGTTGTGTATGGTAGTGATATATGTTTCTCTGGTTTTGTTGTGAATGGTAGTGATATATGGCACTCTACTATGGTTGTGTAAGGTAGTGATATATGGTACTCTGCTATGGTTGTATATAGTAGTGATATATGGTAATCTGCTATGGTTGTTTATGGTAGTGATATATGCTACTCTGTTATTGTTGTGTATCATAGTGATATATGGTACTCTGCTATGGTTGTGTATCATAGTGATATATGTTAAGTGATATATGGTACTCTGCTATGGATGTGTATGGTAGTGATATATGGTACTCTGCTATGGTTTTGTATAGGAGTGATAGATGGTACTCTTCTATGGTTGTGTATCGTAGTGATATATGGTACTCTGCTATGGTTGTGTATGGTAGTGATATATGGTACTCTTCTATGCTTGTGTATGGTAGTGATATATGGTACTCTTCTATGGTTGTTGTGTATGGTAGTGATATATGGTACTCTGCTATGGTTGTGTATGGTAGTGATATATGGTTCTCTGGTATGGTTGTGTATGGTAGTGATATATGGTTCTCTGCTATGGTTGTTGTGTATTGTAGTGATATATGGTACTCTGCTATGGTTGTGTTTGGTAGTGATATATGGTACTCTGCTATGGTTGTGTTTGGTAGTGATATATGGTACTCTGCTATGGTTGTTGTGTATGGTAGTGCTATATGGTACTCTGCTATGGTTGTGTATGGTAGTGATATATGGTTCTCTGCAATGGTTGTGTATGGTAGTGATATATGGTTATATGCTATGATTGTGTATGGTAATGGGATATGGTTCTGCTATGGTTATTTAAAGTAGTGATATATGGTTCTCTGCTATGGTTGTGTATGGTAGTGATATATGGTAATCTGCTATGGTTGTGTATCATAGTGATATATGGTTCTCTGTTATGGCTGTGTATGGTAGTGATAAATGGTAATCTGCTATGGTTGCGTATCATAGTGATATATGGTAATCTGCTATGGTTGTGTATCATAGTGATATATGGTTCTCTGTTATGGCTGTGTATGGTAGTGATAAATGGTAATCTGCTATGGTTGCGTATCATAGTGATATATGGTAATCTGCTATGGTTGTGTATGGTAGTGATATATGGTAATCTGCTATGGTTGTGTATGGTAGTGATATATGATACTCTGCAATGGTTGTGTATGGTAGTGATATATGGTTCTCTGCAATGGTTGTGTATGGTAGTGATATATGGTTCTCTGCAATGGTTGTGTATGGTAGTGATATATGGTTATATGCTATGATTGTGTATGGTAATGGTATATGGTTCTGCTATGGTTATTTAAAGTAGTGATATATGGTTCTCTGCTATGGTTGTTGTGTATTGTAGTGATATATGGTACTCTGCTATGGTTGTTGTGTATGGTAGTGCTATATGGTACTCTGCTATGGTTGTGTATGGTAGTGATATATGGTAGTCTGCTATGGTTGTGTATGGTAGTGATATATGGTTCTCTGGTATGTTTGTGTATGGTAGTGATATATGGTACTCTGCAATGGTTGTGTATGGTAGTGATATATGGTTATATGCTATGATTGTGTATGGTAATGGTATATGGTTCTGCTATGGTTATTTAAAGTAGTGATATATGGTTCTCTGCTATGGTTGTGGATGGTAATGATATATGGTTCTCTGCTATGGTTGTGTATGGTACTGATATATGTTACTCTGTTATGGTTGTGGATGGTAGTGATATATGGTACTCTGCTATGGTTGTGTATGGTAGTGATATATGGTACTCTGCCATGGTTGTGTATGGTAGTGATATATGGTACTCTGTTATGGTTGTGTATATTAGTGATCTATGGTACTCTGCTTTGGCTGTGTATGGTAGTGATATATGCTACTCTGCTATGGTTGTGTATGGTAGCAATATGTGTATGGTAGTGATATATGGTACTCTGTTATGGTTGTGTATGGTAGTGATATATGGTTCTCTGTTATAGTTGTGTATGGTACTGAAATGTTACTCTGTTATGGTTGTGTATGGTAGTAATATATGGTACTCTGCTATGGTTTTGTATGGTAGTGATATATGGTAATATGTTATGGTTGTGTACCCTAGTGATATATGGTACTCTGCTACGGTTGTGTATGGGAGTGATATATGGTACTCTGCTACGGTTGTGTATGGGAGTGATATATGGTACTCTGCTACGGTTGTGTATGGTAGTGGTATATGGTTCTCTGTTATGGTTGTGTATCATATTGATATATGGTAGTCTGTTATGGTTGCGGATCATAGTGATATATGGTAGTCTGCTATGGTTGCGTATCATAGTGATTTATGGTAGTCTGTTATGGTTGCGTATCATTGTGATATATGGTAATCTGCAATGGTTGTGTATGGAAGTGATATATGGTAATATGTTATGGTTGTGTACCCTAGGGATATATGGTACTCTGTTATGGTTGTGTATGGAAGTGATATATGGTAATATGTTATGGTTGTGTACCCTAGTGATCTATGGGACTCTGTTATGGTTGGGGATGGTAGTGATATATGGTAACCTGCTATGGTTGTGTATGGGAGTGATATATGGTACTCTGCTATTTTTGTGTATGGTCGTGATATATGTTACTCTGATATAGTTGTGTATGGTAGTGATATATGCTACTCAGTTATGGTTGTGTATGGTGTATGGTAGTGATATATGCTACTCAGTTATGGTTGTGTATGGTAGCAATATATGATAATATGCTATGGTTGTGTATTGTGTATGGTAGTGATATATGGGGCGCTGTTATGGTTGTGTATGGGAGTGATATATGGTACTCTGCAATGGTTGTGTATGGAAGTGATATATGGTAATATGTTATGGTTGTGTACCCTAGTGATCTATGGGACTCTGTTATGGTTGGGGATGGTAGTGATATATGGTAATATGTTATGGTTGTGTACCCTAGTGATATATGGTACTCTGCTACGGTTGTGTATGGTAGTGAGATATGGTACTCTGCTATGGTTAAAGTAGTGATATATGGTTCTCTGGTATGGTTGTGGATGGTAGTCTCTGTTATGGTTGTGTATCATAGTGGTATATGGTACTCTGTTATGGGGTATATGGTTCTCTGCTATGGTTGTGTATGATAGTGATATATGGTACTCTTCTATGGTTGTGTATGGTAGGGTAGTGATATATGGTACTCCGCTATGGTTGTGTATGGAAGTGATATATGGTAATATGTTATGGTTGTGTACCCTAGTGATATATGGTACTCTGCTACGGTTGTGTATGGGAGTGATATATGGTACTCTGCTACGGTTGTGTATGGGAGTGATATATGGTACTCTGCTACGGTTGTGTATGGGAGTGATATATGGTACTCTGGAATGGTTGTGTATGGTAGTGGTATATGGTTCTCTGTTATGGTTGTGGATGGTAGTCTCTGTTATGGTTGTGTATCATATTGATATATGGTAGTCTGTTATGGTTGCGTATCATAGTGATATATGGTAGTCTGCTATGGTTGCGTATCATAGTGATATATGGTAGTCTGTTATGGTTGCGTATCATAGTGATATATGGTAATCTGCTATGGTTGCGCATCATAGTGATATATGTTAGTCTGTTATGGTTGTGGATGGTAGTGATATATGGTAATCTGCTATGGTTGTGTATGGTAGTGATATATGGTTCTCTGCTATGGTTGTGTATGGTACTGAAATGTTACTCTGTTATGGTTGTGTATGGTAGTGATATATGGTTATATGCTATGGTTGTGTATGGTAATGGTATATGGTTCTCTGCTATGGTTATTTAAAGTAGTGATATATGGTTCTCTGCTATGGTTGTGGATGGTAGTGATATATGGTTCTCTGCTATGGTTTTGTATGGTAGTGATATATGGTACTCTGCTATTGTTGTGTTATGATTGTGTATGGCAGTGATATATTGTACTCTATTATTTTTGTGTATGGTCGTGATATATGGTACTCTGCTATGGTTGTGTATGGGAGTGATATATGGTACTCTGCAATGGTTGTGTATGGTAGTGATGTATGGTTATATGCTATGGTTGTGTATGGTAATGGTGTATGGTTCTCTGCTATGGTTATTTAAAGTAGTGTTATATGGTTCTCTGCTATGGTTGTGGATGGTAGTGATATTAGCTATATATGGTACTCTGCTTTGGCTGTGTATGGCAGTGATATATGCTACTCTGCTATGGTTGTGTATGGTAGTGATATATGCTACTCTGCTATGGTTGGGTATGGTAGTAATATATGATAATATGCTATGGTTGTGTATCGTAGTGATATATGGTACTCTGTTATGGTTGTGTATGGCAGTGATAAATTGTACTCTATTATTTTTGTGTATGGTCGTGATATATGTTACTCTGCTATGGTTGTGTATGTTCTCTGCCATGGTTGTGGATGGTAGTGATATATAGTAATCTGCTATGGTTGTGTATGGTAGTGATATATGATACTCTGCAATGGTTGTGTATGGTAGTGATATATGGTTTTCTGCTATTGTTGTGGATGGTACTGATATATGGTACTCTGTTATGGTTGTGTATGGCAGTGATATATTGTACTCTTTTATTTTTGTGTATGGTCGTGATATATGTTACTCTGCTATGGTTGTGTATGCTAGTGATATATGTTACTCTGCTATGGTTGTGGATGGTAGTGATGTATGGTACTCTGCTATGGTTGTGTATGGTAGTAATATATGGTACTCTGCTATGGTTTTGTATGGTAGTGATATATGGTACTCTGCTATGGTTGTGTATGGTAGTGATGTATGGTACTCTGCTATGGTTGTGTATGGTAGTGATGTATGGTACTCTGCTATGGTTGTGTATGGTAGTGATGTATGGTACTCTGCTATGGTTGTGTATGGTAGTGATATATGGTACTCTTCTATGGTTGTGTATCATAGTGATATATGGTAATCTGCTATGGTTTTGTATAGGAGTGATGTATGGTTCTCTGCTATGGTTGTGTATGGTAGTGATATATTGTAATCTGCTATGGTTATGGATGGTAGTGATATATGGTAATCTGCTATGGTTTTGTATGGTAGTGTACTCTGCTATGGTTGTGTATGGTAGTGATATATTGATATATGCTACTCTGTTATAGTTGTGTATGGTAGTGATATATGGTACTCTGTTATGGTTGTGGATGGTAGTGATATATGGTTCTCTGCTATTGTTGTGGATGGTAGTAATATATGGTACTCTACTATGGTTGTGTATAGTAGTTATATATGGTAATCTGCTTTGGCTGTGTATGGTAGTGATATATGCTACTCTGTTATGGTTGTGTATGGTACTGATATGTGGTACTCTGCTATTGTTGTGTATGGTCCTGATATATGCTACTCTGTTATAGTTGTGTATGGTAGTGATATATGGTACTCTGTTATGGTTGTGTATGGTAGTGATATATGGTTCTTTGCTATGGTTGTGTATGGTAGTGATATATGGTACTCTGCTTTGTTTGTAAATAGTAGTGATATATGGTACTCTGCTATGGTTGTGTATCATAGTGATATATGGTACTCTGTTATGGTTGTATATGGTCGTGATATATGTTACTCTGATATAGTTGTGTATGGTAGTGATATATGGTTCTCTGCTATGGTTGTGTATCATAGTGATATATGATACTCTACTATGGTTGTTTATGGCAGTGATATATGGTTCTCTGTTATGGTTGTATATGGTCGTGATATATGTTTCTCTGCTATGATTGTGTATGGTAGTGCTACTCTGTTATTGTTGTGTATGGTAGTAATATATGGTATTCTGCTATGGTTGTGTATGCTAGTGATATCTGGTTCTCTGCTATGGTTGTGTATCGTAGTGTTATATGGTACTCTTCTATGGCTGTGTATGGTAGTGATAAATGGTAATCTGCTATGGTTTTGTATGGTAGTGATATCTGGTACTCTACTATGGTTGTGTACCGTTGTGATATATGGTGCTGTGTTATGGTTGTGTATGGTAGTACTCTGATATAGTTGTGTATGGGAGTGATATATGGTTCTCTGTTATGGTTGTGTATCATAGTGATATATGTTACTCTGCTATGATTGTGTATGGTAGTGCTACTCTGTTATTGTTGTGTATGGTGGTGATATATGGTACTCTGCCTTGTTTGTAAATAGTAGTGATATATGGTCCTCTGCTATGGTTGTGGATGGTAGTGATGTATGGTACTCTGCTATGGTTGTGCATGGTAGTAATATATGGTATTCTGCTATGTGTATGGTAGTGATATATGGGACTCTGTTATGGTTGTATATGGTCGTGATATATGTTACTCTGATATAGTTGTGTATGGGAGTGATATATGGTACTCTGTTATGGTTATGTATGGTAGTGATATATGCTGCTCGGCTATGGTTGTGTATGGTACTGAAATGTTACTCTGTTATGGTTGTGGATGGTAGTGATATATGGTTGATATATGGTACTCTGCTAGGGTTGTGTATAGTAGTGATATATGGTACTCATATATGGTTCTTTGCTATGGTTGTGTATCGTAGTGTTATATTTGTGTATGGTCCTGATATATGCTACTCTGTTATAGTTGTGTATCGTAGTGATATATGATACTCTTCTATGGTTTTGTATAGTAGTTATATATGTAGTGATATATGGTATTCTTCTATGGTTGTGTATGGGAGTGATATATGGTACTCTGCTACTGTTGTGTATCATAGTGATATATGTTACTCTGCTATGGTTGTGTATGCTAGTGATATCTGGTTCTCTGCTATGGTTGTATATATGGTACTCTTCTATGGTTGTGAATGGTAGTGATATATGGTACGCTGCTATGGTTGTGTATGGTTGTGATATATGGTATTCTTCTATGGTTGTGTATGGGAGTGATATATGGTACTCTGTTATGGTTGTATATGGTAGTGATATATGATACTTGTATGGTAGTGATATATGCTACTCTGTTATAGTTGTGTATCGTAGTGATATATGGTTCTCTGTTTTGGTTGTGCATGGTAGTGATATATGGTATTCTTCTATGGTTGTGTATGGGAGTGATATATGGTTCTCTGGTATGGTTGTGTATGGTAGTTATATGGTACTCGGCTATGGTTGTGTATGGTAATGATATTTGGTAATCTGCTATGGTTGTGTATGGTAATGATATTTGGTAATCTGCTATGGTTGCGTATCATAGTGATATATGGAACTCTTCGATGGTTGTGTATGGTAGTGTTATATGGTACTCTTCTATGGCTGTGGATGGTAGTGATATATGCTAATCTGCTATGGTTGTGTATCGTAGTGTTATATGGTACTCTTCTATGGTTGGGTATGGTAGTGATATATGGGAATCTGCTATGGTTGTGTATCGTAGTATTATATGGTACTCTGCTATGGGTGTGTATCATAGTGATATATGGTCCTCTGCTATGGTTGTGGATGGTAGTGATATATGCTACTCTGTTATAGTTGTGTATGGTAGTGATAATATGGTACTCTGCTATGGTGTATGGTAGTGATATATAGTACTTTGCTATGGTTTTGTATGGTAGTGATATCTGGTACTCTGCTATGGTTGTCTATGGTAGTGATATATGATACACTACTATGGTTGTGTATGGGAGTGATATATGGTACTCTGGAATGGTTGTGTATGGTAGTGTTATATGGTACTCTTCTATGGTTGGGTATGGTAGTGATATATGGGACTCTGTTATGGTTGTATATGGTAGTGATATATGATACTCTGCTATGGTGGTTTATGGTAGTGATATATGGTACGCTGCTATGGTTGTGTATGGTACACAACCATAACATATTACCATATATCACTACCATAAACAACCATAGCAGAGGAACATATATCACGACCATACACAGCAATAACAGAGTACCATATACAACCATAACAGAGTAACATATATCAGTACCATACCACAACCATAGCAGAGAAGGGGGTATCACTACCATACACAACTATATCAGAGTAACATAGATCACGACCATATACAACCATAACAGAGTAACATTTCAGTACCATACACAACCATAACAGATTACCATATATCACTATGATACGCAACCATAGCAGATTACCATATATCGGATGGTAGTGATATATGGGAATCTGCTATGGTTGTGTATCGTATTGTTTTATTGTACTCTGCTATGGTTGTGCATGGTAGTAATATATGGTATTCTGCTATGGTTGTGTATGCTAGTGATATATGGTTCTCTTCTATGGTTGTGTATGGTAGTGATATATGGTACTCTTCTATGGCTGTGTATGGTAGTGATATATGGTACTCTACTATGGTTGTGTATAGTAGTAATATATGGTACTCTGCTATGGTTTTGTATGGTAGTGATATATGGTACTCTGCTATGGTGGTTTATGGTAGTGATATATGGTACTCTGCTATGGTTGTGTATCATAGTGATATATGGTACTCTGTTATGGTTGTGTATAGTGATATATGGTACTCTACTATGGTTGTGTATAGTTGTAATATATGGTACTCTGCTATAGTTGTGTATGGTAGTGATATATGGTACTCTGCTATGGTTTTGTATAGTAGTAATATATGATACTCTGCTATGGTGGTTTATGGTAGTGATATATGGTACTCTGCTATGGTTGTGTATCATAGTGATATATGGTAATCTGTTATGGTTGTGTATGGTAGTGATATATGGTCCTCTTCTATGGTTGTGTATGGTAGTGATATATGTTTCTCTGCTATGGTTGTGTATGGTAGTGATATATGGTACTCTTCTATGGTTGTGTATGGTAGTGATATTTGGTACTCTGCTATTGTTGTGTATGGTAGTGATATATGTTACTCTACTATGGTTTTGTATAGTAGTGATATATGGTACACTGTTTTGGCTGTGTATGGTAGTGATATATGGTACTCTGCTATGGTTGTGTATCATAGTGATATGTGGTAATCTGCTTTGGTTGTGTATGGTAGTAATATATGGTATTCTGCTATGGTTGTGTATGGTAGTGATATATGGTACTCTGGAATGGTTGTGTATGGTAGTGATATATGATACTCCGCTATGGTTGTGTATGGTAGTGATATATGGTACTCTGCTATGGTTGTGTATGGTAATGATATTTGGTAATCTGCTATGGTTTTGTATAGGAGTGATATATGGTTCTCTGCTATGGTTGTATATGTTAGTGATATATGGTAATCCGCTATGGTTTTGTATGGTAGTGATATATGGTACTCTGCTATGGTTGTGTATGGTAGTGATATATGATACTCTTCTATGGTTTTGTATAATAGTGATATATGGTACTTTGCTATGGTTTTGTATGGTAGTGATATATGGTACTCTGCTATGGTGGTTTATGGTAGTGATATATGGTACTCTGCTATGGTTTTGTATAATAGTGATATATGGTACTTTGCTATGGTTTTGTATGGTAGTGATATATGGTTCTCTGCTATGGTTTTGTATGGTAGTGATATATGGTACTCTGCTATGGTGGTTTATGGTAGTGATATATGGTACTCTGCTATGGTTTTGTATAGTAGTGATATATGTTAATCTGCTATGGTTGTGTATCATAGTGATTTATGGTACTCTGCTATGGTTGTGTATGGTAGTGATATATGGTACTCTGCTATGGTTGTGTATGGTAGTTATATGGTACTCTGCTATGGTTGTGTATCATAGTGATATATGGTACTCTGCAATGGCTGTGTATGGTAGTGATATATGGTACTCTGCTTTGGTTGTGTATGGTAGTGATATATGCTACTCTGCTATGGTTTTGTATGGTAGTGATATATGTTAATCTGCTATGGTTGTGTATCATAGTGATTTATGGTCCTCTGCTATGGTTGTGTATGGTAGTGATATATGGTTCTCTGCTATGGTTTTGTATGGTAGTTATATATGGTACTCTGCAATGGTTGTGTATGGTAGTGATATATGGTACTCTGCTATGGTTGTGTATGGTAGTGATATATGCTACTCTGCTATGGTTTTGTATGGTAGTGATATCTGGTACTCTGCTATGGTTGTGTATCATAGTGATATATGGTACTCTGTTATGGTTGTGTATGGTAGTTATATATGGTACTCTGCTATGGTTTTGTATGGTAGTGGTATTTGGTAATCTGCTATGGTTGTGTATGGTAGTGATATATGGTACTCTGCTATCGTTGTTTATGGTGAGGACATATGGTACTCTGTTATTTTTGTGTAAGGTATGGATATACGGTACGTTACCAAGGGTATGTAGTGTAAGGTTATATGGTTCGGTACCATGGTTATATATTTACATTCTATATGCTTGGGTCCATTGACGAAAATGACATTCATTTTTCCATAACACAGTTGACATTATCACTGCGTATTGATACAGTAAAATGACGTAACACATGACGTACTTGGTTCACGTCCGCCGTGAAACAGCCCTCGATGTAGTTTTGTTATGCTAATATAAATTAACAATACCTGTATTTGTTTTATTTATTCTTGCATCGGAATATTTAAAGCGCTTAAAAATGTAAATATATACCCTCGAACCACTAATCGTGTGAACAGTAATAAACAGATTTGTAGTGCCAGATTGCGCTCGACTAGGAGACATAATGACATGTGATACCTTATATTAGCTTAATCCAAGATTATCTCTTTTATGTAAATTCTGTGAAATGGACGGATAAGTGGCTATTGAATTTCCATCATAAAAACTGTAAAGTTGTGACCCTGTCAACAAAACATAAAAAGGGAGAACCACGATATCATCTAACGGACAAGGAAGGAGAAATCATAGCATTGGAAAACATTGCATCGGAGAAAGATTTAGGACTTGAGCTTTGCAGCACATATCCAACAAGCAATAAATAAAGCTAACAGCATTGTAGGTGTCATAAGGAGATCATTTGTAGATGTGGACAAAATAAAATGTTCACAAATCTTTTTAAAGCGCTAGTTCGGCCTCATTTAGAGTACGCTGCAAGTATTCGGAGTCTATACAAAATTAAGGACATCGAGAAGATAGAGAACGCTCAAAGAAGAACTACAAAATGACTCCCCGGATTTACGACTATTAGCTACAGAGAGAGACTACGCCGATTGAAGCTTCCAGCTCTAACATACAGGCGCTTGAGCGGAGATATTATCAACGTGTTCAAGTTTATGAATTGGCTTTATGAACTGAATTTAATGGAGGGATTGTTCGATCTCGCCGCTCAAGGAAAACCTCGTGGACACAGTAAAACATGCTTCAACAACATTGTCATTTAAATATCAAAAAACATTACTTTACTCAAAGAATAATTGATATCTGGAATAGTTTCCCACGAGATGTTATTTTATCTCGTAACGTATTTGACTTTGAGAAAAATTAATTCTGGAAAGATCTTGAGTTGAAGTAAGACAAAGCAGCGTATACACATTGGCTTATTTTATGTTTACCACATTGTATTTCAAATTATATTGATGTAGATTTAGAGACAGCAATGCTTGTGTCCACTAATACACTATTAAACGATTGTAAATATATAACAAACGTATTTATTTCAGTTTGAAGCTACCTTTATTTAGCATAAAAATTACAAATCTCATTGTTGTAAACACTTATCTTATAACACAACGTGAGTAAAAATACTGTATATCATAACAATAGCGAGAAAAGTAACAAAACAACGATTTGACAATGGAAATATATACTCGTGTTAAAACGGAGTCAAAGGAGGCTGAAAGACAGTATTAATCATTGAAATATAAAAATCAAGGATCATCTTGTTCAAAAAGACGTCGATGTTACGAGTTTAAATTAAAAACATTCGGAATTCGAAACAATGATGATTCTATGGTGTGGTTCATTTACAAAACGACAAATTGAATGTGCAGTTATGTTTTGAATATTTTGCGATTTTAAAAATGCAAATACAAACGTGTCGTTTTCACCAAAAGGGAAGACGACGAAGACTTAAACAGTTAAAAAACACACAAATACAAATACAAAAAATGTAGTGCCGAAAACGAGGAGTCATATAATTACTTATATAGTCCATATGATCTTATATTTTTTAATCAAACCTCTTTAGAATGTAATAAAATGAATTAATTGCAAACATCTTTTGTCATCAATAGTGATTTGTTATAACCTGGTGCATTAGATCCATGCTTTTCTTTTCTCTTTTATACCTTCAGATTCTTCTCCATTTAAACGCTACAATGAGACGTTGGTGGTCACCGGTATGGAAGCTTCAACTGACCTTCTATTATTCAAAAGAAGTGTTTATCAGAACTTGTATGCGTACTGGATTACTTGTCGCGTGTTTTTCACCTGTACATGGGCGTGATGGCGTCAAATATAATCTTGCACATTGCCTGGAGGTCATGTTCGTGTTTCCATCCCCAGTCTGCACGTGCGTTGTGGTCGTCAAACACCTCAGGCCACGAGTCGGCTGTTGGAACAATTGATTGTATGAATTAAACAGTGGACACTGATTGAGGTATCATAGAAACAGCTCGTTAGAAAAATTAGAATCGATTGGAAAAGTTATACCAAAGTGTCAATATACTCAGACAAGTCTGGAGCTCACAGTCGAGGATAAAGGTAGACGATGGAAACTTTAACAGCCATGGTTTGTGGTCTGATCACATAAATTTCATATATAATAATACATGTAATAAGATGCATATATTTAGGTCACTCAAACACAAACTTGATAGGAAATCTCTAGAAATGATATACAAGTCATATATTCGTCCAAATCTTGAGTATGCTAGTGTTGTATGGAATAATTGTAATCAAACTGAATCAGATCTTCCTGAACCTATCCAGCTAGATGCTGCTAGAATAGTTACTGGTCTCCCAAGAGGTACTAGTCATGAAATCATTTATAATGAAATTGGATGGGATACTCTTAAGAAACGTAGAAAGGATCAGCAGCATATATTGTTTTTTAAAATAATTAACCATGTTAGTCCTAATTATCTTTTTGAAATTGTTGAACCTTATATAGTCAGCAATGAAGCTATGACCCATCATGTCCGACATCAACGTATATTTGAACCACCAATTTGTAGATCTAATGCATATTTCAACAGTTTCTTTTCTAGCATAATGTCTTGGTGGAATAAACCGGAATGTAACTATTATAATCTGAGATCTATTAGTGAACTCAAAAAACAACCTGTTCATCATGCCATATCCCAGAATAATGAAGATATATGTACTAAGATTTTTAAACATGAAGGGACTAGATCTTTTAACATAATATTATGTTAACTTCGAAATCGTGCAAGTCAGTTGAACCCTGATCTCTTTAGAGACCGTCATAATGATAATCCCTCCTATATATGTGGTTACATTAATGAAGATGTGAGTCACTTCTTTCTGCATTGCTCTAGATAAATGACTCAAAGACAAAATATGCTAATATCTCTGTCTCATTTACAGCGCGACACAAACTTAAATTTACACTTAAACTTGGAGTGTTTGTATGTTTGTACATGTATGTATACATGCATGTGTGTAAGTATGGTGTCTCCTTTCATCATTGACACTGATCTAATTCTTATGTTCCTAAAGCATGTTCATTATGAAATATTCATAGTTCATAATATTGCTATTGTTTGAGATGTACCTCCTGGGAGAGGGCTTGTATAGGCTTTGCCTGTTGCCCAATTCCCATTAAATCTGATTGATTTTGAAATGAAACGATGGAAACAGAAAAAAAGAGAGACCTCACCAGCTTCTAATTTAAGGATATAGAATAAAACTAAAAGTGATAAGAATTCAATTTTCAAATATTTCAATTTTTACTGAAATTTGTGGGGAATTAGCCAAATGACATTATCCACATTGACATTGCCTGTGCGTGTAAATCTTGTTTAGCCAGTAATACAACAGTAGAAAGGCTTTGGAATTCTTGAATATCTATTTACAAAGCATATTGACAAAATGCGTTGGTACATAATTCAACTATGTTTTTCAATGAAAATATTGAATTACGACAACGCACATTCCATGCTGGACTTTATTCTAACCTCAAAATTTCATTTAAACATACACACGCTTTAGTAATTAAGTTCCTATTGGTAAAGTCTAACAGGTGCGGTGTATTAAAAAACTGATTTAATTGCAATGTAATGAATATTGCTTTGGTTGAATCCATGAAATATTGGATTGATTTTTTCCTTAAGACAAATTCGACATAGACTGCTTCGCATTTATTAAATTTGCCCTAAGACCACTCCAGAAAATCGACAAATACAATAATCAATCATTTGATGATTTATATCAGGTATGAAAATGAAACCACAATCACCACAACATGCATAGAGGTATAACCACTGATTATAGGGGTATCACCACTTATTATAGGGGTATCACCACTGATTATAGGGGTATCGACCACTGATTATAGGGCTATCACCACTGATTATAGGGGTATCACCACTGATTATAGGGTTATCACCACTGACTATAGGGTTATCACCACTGATTATAGGGTTATCACCCCTGATTATAGGGGTATCACTACTGACTATAGGGTTATCACCACTGATTATAGGGGTATCAATCACTGATTATAAGGGTATCACCACTGATTATAGGGGCATCACCACTGATTAAAGGGGTATCAACCACTGACTATAGGGGTATCGACCACTGATTATAGGGTTATCACCACTGATTATGGGGTTATCACCACTGATTATAGGGGTATCAATCACTGATTATAAGGGTATCACCACTGATTATAGGGGTATCACCACTGATTAAAGGGGTATCAACCACTGACTAAAGGGGTATCGACCACTGATTATAGGGTTATCACCACTGATTATAGGGGTATCGACCACTGATTATAGGGTTATCACCACTGATTCTAGGGGTATCACCACTGATTATAGGGGTATCACCACTGATTAAAGGGGTATCAACCACTGACTATAGGGGTATCAACCACTGACTATAGGGGTATCACCACTGATTATAGGGTTATCACCACTGATTATAGGGGTATCACCACTGATTAAAGAGGTATCACCACTGATTATAGGGGAATCACAACTGATTAAAGGGGTATCACCACTGATTATAGGGGAATCACAACTGAATATAGGGGTATCACCACTGATTATAGGAATTTCAACCACTGACTATAGGGGTATCACCACTGATTATAGGGGTATCAACCACTGTTTATAGGGTTATCACCACTGATTATAGGGTTATCACCATTGATTATAGGGTTAACACCACTGATTATAGGGTTATCACCACTGATTATAGGGGTATCACCACTGATTATAGGGGTATTAATCACTGATTATAGGGGTATTAATCACTGATTATAGGGGTATTAATCACTGATTATAGGGGTATTAATCACTGATTATAGGGGTATTAATCACTGATTATTGGGGTATTAATCACTGATTATAGGGGTATCACCACTGATTATAGGGTAATCACAACTGATTATAGGGTTATCACCACTGATTATAGGGGTATCACCACTGATTATAGGGGTATCAATCACTAATTATAAGTGTATCACCACTGAATATAGGGGTATTAATCACTGATTATAAGGGTATTAATCACTGATTATAGGGGAATCACCACTGATTATAGGGTAATCACAACTGATTATAGGGGTATCACCACTGATTGTAGGGGTATCACCACTGATTATAGGGGTATGACCACTTATTAAAGGGGTATCAACCACTGACTATAGGGTTATCACCACTGACTATAGGGGTATCAATCACTAATTATAAGTGTATCACCACTGAATATAAGGGTATTAATCACTGATTATAGGGGTATCCCCACTGATTATAGGGTAATCACAACTGATTATAGGGGTATCACCACTGAATATAGGGGTATCACCACTGATTATAGGGGTATCACCACTTATCATAGGGTTATCACCACTGATTTTAGGGGTATCGACCACTGATTATAGGGGTATCACCACTGATTATAGGGTTATCACCACTTATTATAGGGGTATCGACCACTGATTATAGGGTTATCACCACTGATTAAAGGGGTATCAACCACTGACTATAGGGTTATCACCACTGACTATAGGGGTATCAACACTGATTATAGGGGTATCACCACTTATTATAGGGGTATCACCACTGATTATAGGGGAATCACAACTGATTAAAGGGTTATCACCACTGATTATAGGGGAATCACAACTGAATATAGGGGAATCACCACTGATTATAGGAATTTCAACCACTGACTATAGGGGTATCACCACTGATTTTAGGGGTATCAACCACTGTTTATAGGGTTATCACCACTGATTATAGGGTTATCACCATTGATTATAGGGTTATCACCACTGATTATAGGGTTATCAGTGGTGATACCCCTATAATAAGTGGTGATAACCCTATAATCAGGGGTGATACCCCTATAATCAGTGATTAATACCCTTATATTAGTGGTGATACCCCTATAATCAGAGGTGATAACCCTATAATCAGTGGTTATCACCACTGATTATAGGGGAATCAATCACTAATTATAAGGGTATCACCACTGAATATAGGGGTATCACCACTGATTATAGGGGTATTACCACTGATTATAGGGGTATCACAACTGATTATAGGGGTATCAATCACTAATTATAAGGGTATCACCACTGAATATAAGGGTATTAATCACTGATTATAGGGGTATCACCACTGATTTTAGGGTTATCACCACTGATTATAGGGGTATCACCACTGATTATAGGGGTATCACCACTGATTTTAGGGTTATCACCACTGATTATAGGGGTATCACCACTCATTATAGGGTTATCACCACTGATTATAGGGGTATCCCCCCTGATTATAGGGTTATCACCACTGATTATAGGGGTATCTCCACTGATTATAGGGTTATCACCACTGATTATAGGGGTATCGCCACTGATTATAGGGGTATCAATCACTAATTATAAGGGTATCACCACTGAATATATGGGTATCACCACTGATTATAGGGTTATCACCACTAATTATAGGGGTATCACCACTGATTATAGGGGTATTAATCACTAATTATAAGGGTATCACCACTGAATATAAGGGTATTAATCACTGATTATAGGGTTATCACCACTGATTTTAGGGTTATCACCACTGATTATAGGGGTATCACCACTCATTATAGGGTTATCACCACTGATTATAGGGGTATCCCCCCTGATTATAGGGTTATCACCACTGATTATAGGGGTATCAATCACTGATTATAAGGGTATCACCACTGATTATAGGGGTATCACCACTGATTAAAGGGGTATCAACCACTGACTATAGGGGTATCAACCACTGACTATAGGGGTATCACCACTGATTATAGGGTTATCACCATTGATTATAGGGGTATCACCACTGATTATAGGGGTATTAATCACTAATTATAAGGGTATCACCACTGAATATATGGGTATCACCACTGATTATAGGGTTATCACCACTAATTATAGGGGTATCACCACTGATTATAGGGGTATTAATAACTGATTATTGGGGTATTAATCACTGATTATAGGGGTATCTCCACTGATTATAGGGTTATCACCACTGATTATAGGGGTATCACCACTGATTTTAGGGTTATCACCACTGATTATAGGGGTATCACCACTCATTATAGGGTTATCACCACTGATTATAGGGGTATCGACCACTGATTATAGGGTTATCACCACTGATTATAGGGGTATCCCCACTGATTATAGGGGTATCAATCACTAATTATAAGGGTATCACCACTGATTATAGGGTTATCATCACTGATTATAGGGGTATCACCACTGATTATAGGGGTATTAATAACTGATTATTGGGGTATTAATCACTGATTATAGGGGTATCACCACTGATTATAGGGGTATCACCACTGATTAGTTTATAGGGTTATCACCATTGATTATAGGAGTATTAATAACTGATTATTGGGCTATTAATCACTGATTATAGTAGTATCACCACTGATTATTGGGTTATCACCACTGATTTTAGGGGTATCGACCACTGATTATAGGGGCATCACCACTGATTATAGCGTTATCATCACTGATTATAGGGGGATTAATAACTGATTATTGGGGTATTAATACCCCTATAATCAGTGATTATAGGGGTATCATTCACTAATTATAAGGGTATCACCACTGAGTATAGGGTTATCATCACTGATTATAGGGGAATCACCACTGATTATAGGGATATAACCACTGATTATAGGGGTATCACCACTGATTATAGGGGTATCAAACACTAATTATAAGGGTATCACCACTGATTATAGGGTTATCATCACTGATTATAGGGGTATCACCACTGATTATAGGGTTATCACCACTGATTATAGGGGTATCACCACTGATTATAGGGGTATCATTCACTAATTATAAGGGTATCACCACTGAATATAGGGGTATCACCACTGATTATAGGGGGATCAATCACTAATTTTAAGGGTATCACCACTTATAGGGTTATCACCACTGATTATAGGGGAATCACCACTGATTATAGGGGTATCACCACTCATTATAGGGGTATCAAACACTAATTATAAGGGTATCACCACTGATTATAGGGGAATCACCACTGATTATAGGGTTATCACCACTTATTATAGGGGTATCAATCACTAATTATAAGGGTATCACCGCTGATTATAGGGTTATCACCACTGATTATAGGAGTATCACCACTGATTATAGGGGTATCAAACACTAATTATAGGGGTATCACCACTGATTATAGGGTTATAACCACTGATTATAGGGGTATCACCACTGATTATAGGGGGATCAATCACTAATTATAAGGGTATCACCACTGAATATAGAGGTATTAATCACTGATTATAGGGTTATCACCACTGATTAAAGGGATATCAACCACTGACTATAGGGGTATCACCACTGATTATAGGGTTATAACCACTGATTATAGGGGTATCACCACTGATTATAGGGGTATCAATCACTAATTTTAAGGGTATCACCACTGAATATAAGGGTATCACCACTGATTATAGGGGTATCACCACTGATTATAGGGGTATCACCACTGATTATAGGGTTATCACCACTGATTAAAGGGGTATCAACCACTGACTATAGGGGTATCACCACTGATTATAGGGTTATCACCACTGACTATAGGGGTATCACCACTGACTATAGGGGTATCACCACTTATTATAGGGGTATCACCACTGATTATAGGGTTATCACCACTGATTATAGGGTCATCACCACTTATTATAGGGGTTCTCCTATTTTATTGAGCCACGTTTAACCACCACACTTTCAAGTTATCAATTTTGTCTTGGTGAGTTCAACCATCTACTTGTTTTAATACTTAATTTGAGACAGCACAATCTTAACTCTATTAACAAAAATATGATGTCTACCAACTCTCCCGGCTTCAAAAACCTGCGGATTTTCTTGACCTCACGGCCAGCTTTTACTGTTATATATATACTTATATAACACGTTACTCTGTCCAAACTCACCGATCTGCTGCCTTCCGTCTGGGTTATACGTAATCGTGAAATTCGGTACGTATTTTTTGACCTCCTCGGCCAGTTCCTCGGGCGTGAAGCTCATCGCTGTCACGTTATAAGTCCGCAGTTTCATGTCCGAGTCCGGCACCTCCATAAACTGGGCCACAGATTTCAGACAGTCGGTAATGTACATCATAGGCATTCGTGTGTCTGGTCTTAGATAACAGTTAAAGGTACCCGTCCTCAGTGCCTCGTGGAAAATGGCGACAGCATAGTCTAGAAAAAAGATTTCAGAAACCTAAAGAAATACCACTCTTTTAACTTTACAAAAATCTTATCTAGAAGTGAAATTCACTCGAGCCATGAAAAAGAAGAAATATTCGTGCATGATTATCAGTCTATGTCGATCACATGGCAATTTAGGTCACACTTCCCACTAATATTCTCTCCTATATCATATTTCATATTCGAACATTCTTGAATCTTATGTGCCCAAGTCAAACGTAAAGTTACTTCATTTCTTGTTTATTAATAACCGTATTATGAAAAAACATTATCGACGTGAAACTGTATGAAACTGACCTGCAGATCATAGCAAAAGTTGTGTTTAGCTGGCGTACCACAAAACACAATACAATGCTATAAAAAGGATCCTGGGTACAGACATCCTCTGATGTTAAGTCAATAAAATTCAACAAATCGAACACTTGTTTCCAATCGTCAATCATGGAGACTTCAACAATGATAATACTGAACTCCTTTATGTAGCGACATCCGCCCCTAATTTTTCATTAACCATGTGGTAATAAAGAATCCAAGACCTATTATAGATTGCCTCATATCTGTAAATATGTTCACGTTAATAAGTTGTAAAATTTGAATTAGACAAATAAGAGTCAAGGACAACGTCGAATATATAGGTTATTGTCCAATCGAGTTGATGTGTCGAATACATTCGTTATGCAACGGTCTTACTTAACGCAATGGAAGGCTGTTGCCCCATTTTGTGGGGTAATCGCTACAGAAATGTGATCTTACCTATAAAGATATAAAATAAAGTGCCTGATGCGCTCTGTTGAGCTTTCAAATAGTGTCTGGCTATATACATGTAGCAGTGCAGTAGCCGGTGTGGTACCCGACACTATCACGGGGTATTACCATATCACCTTCTAGGTGCCGTCTGGTGTGTGTAATTATCATCATTAAACGGAAACACATTTTGAGATTATAAATGTTTAAATCTCATTCGGGGAATTAAATATGACAGAAAACTCCCATTCATATGCATGGCGCGTAAACTTGCCACCATTTTGAAGATGTGTGATCTATTTTCAAACATATTGATGTTAAATTCAGACTAAAGTAAGGGTAACATAAGGGAAGTATCATGTTACGTCTATTGTCATGTCTTGAAAACACATCTGTCTTAATCCACTTTGTTGCTGCGTGGCCTTTTGACATTGAGACAACTTTTTTAAACATAACTTGTACAACAAATACAAGAAATTATATGTTATAACAACAAATGCAAGATAGTACATGTATGTGTTTGTGTAAAACTCTGATAATGGTGTAAAGTTTAAGAAACTACAAGTTTTAGCAAATTTCTTTAGGACGATTCTACTGCCATATAAGCCATGGCCCTTTGACAGTATGGACAGATTAAACACATTAGTATAGCACTAAAAAATAAAGCTTTCAAGAGAATCTATCTTTTAAGAAACAGCGTATCTTTGAAAGTGAGTAAAATCACTCAGGTTTATTTTTGTGAGTAGTATATGTTGTACGTACCAGTAGTACCTCCTCCAGCGTGGGTGTCGGCGGAGATAACCCCTGGAAACCTTAGACTTCTAAAATCGAGTCCATATTTGTGGAAGTAATACTGAAAAAAGGGAAAATGTCCATACAAATAAAATCTAGAGTCGTCAATTCTGCTGGTATTGAACCAAAGAAAATGTAAGAAAAAATGTTGAGTAAAATTCAACAGCTGAGCACAAAAGCAAGTATAGAAGACAAATTAAACAAAAACCAAGTCATGTTACAAAACTGAAACATCTGAATGATTCACTTTTTTTTAATAACGAGGACATGTAAGACAATGTTTTTGGGATGTTAGCATGTTTCTCTTCATCAAATATTTTACATTAAAATCATTTCAAAACAAAATCCTCAAAAAGTTACGAGGTAAAGAAAACTTTAAAGTATTCCAATACTAATGTAGTTAATATGATAAAACAAGAAGATGGCCTTGACAAATCTATTAGTTTACAGATAAAGCAAAAATATGTTGCACACTGATAAAATTACCCAGAAGGCACCATGATCACACAATGTTAAACCTGTTTTGGGGAGGAGGACCACTTAATCATTCCTTCTCAAGACAGGGGTTAGTCCTACTTCCTCACACCTTGTCATACTGTCCACATCAACATGAAGTTGTTGTCTACATTGTTTCATCTGCACAATTGAATAGCATACCTCCCCCATAAGTTCTGCGTGTACTTTAGATACCCCGTAAATAGTCCGTGGTCGCTGTATACACATGTCTGGTGTTGGATTTCTTGGCGAGTCGGGACCGAACGCACCTGGAATCATAGAAGTTAAAAGTCAATCATTTGACAAAACTTATGTTTACTATTTTTCATTCCCAAATATGAACACGTTTGCCCCAAAAGAAACTGTGTTTTACCATTAATTATCTCAAACAATGAGAAGACGATCCACAATCACCTTCACCAAATTCATTTCTGTCAAAATTTTCCAAACTTCTAAAACCATTTTTAACTAAGCAATATTTGTGGCACATAATAACAGGAACTGCATGGGAATGTCGCCAAGTCCAAAGAACAAGTGGTTTACACTAAACAGCATGCCAATCGTCCTAGCGAATATTTTTTAGGGATGAAAAATCAAATTATGCACCTTTATTAGAACTTAGACATGCATAGACTCTGTTACCGTTCGTTAAAAGCTGTTAAAGGAAACGACCGTGGTATATCTTACCAATGGTACTCGGGACAAAAAGTTTAAGTCGATACTGTCTTGCCAGTTCGAGGACGTTGTGGAGACCCTCTATGTTGACCCTCATAGCTAGAGGCACATTGTTCTCGCCTACAGCACTGAGAAGGGCACTGAAGTGGATGATCCAGTCAATGTCATGTGTCACTATCATCTCCTGGAGGGCCTTAAACTCGAGGATGTCAGCGAACAGGTAGGGACCTAAACAAATAGGTAAAATACATAATTTATACCGGTACCGAAAATGAAAAACGAAAAAACAATTATGATTTTCTTCTATTTTATCGTCGTTAGTACTACAATTTTTCAGTGACAGATTTCCTCATGACAATGAGAAAGAAATCCTGTGTCAATAACGTATATAGAACAATACACACCGCTTTCCTTGACTTCTTTTGAAGGTTTGATGATATCGGACATAATCACATTGTTTCGTCCATATTTTTGCCTGAAAAAAAGACGTATTTTTTGTATTCAATTATGTCTTATAAATGCCATTAACATTCGATTATTAATTGGGCCTATGCTTGGCCGTTGTTCCTGGATTCTCACCAATGCTAAATGCCGTTATATAGCCGACGTAGTAAAATTGTTTATATTAGATCATTAAATAGTGTATTGAGTGTCCTTGTCTACAAATTTAAATGTTTTGTACAATACATTTTTGAAATGAGGTCACATATCTAACGTTCGAACAAGGAAGATGCAAAATTGGTCTGACAAGTTGTCTGTACATGTATTAACGGGATACTAATATGGAAAAAGATGCATTCAACGAATAAGTAAACCAGTAGCTGCAGACAGGTTATAGTTAAATGTGATATATAGTAATAGATAGGTTGTAGATATAAAAAGGTGGTGTAAAAGACGGGTTCAGTTTAGCATGTTTAATACCATAAGAAAAGGAAGTTATGTTGATTCACACGCTAAATTGAGTGCTGTACAGCACCCACTGTAAATTATAAGGCACCTTGTTTGTGAATAGAATTCCTAATGTGCATATATATAATGTATACACGGCTCTCAATGCCGTATGTACATATTGCACATTCTGGAATGTAAAGGCCACAAAATGACTCTATTACAAAAAATCGCCTAGTTGTGCATATTTGCTACCTAGACAGAACGTGTGCGAGACCAATGGAGCGTAAACACACACATGTCACCAACAATGAGCTGTTTAAACGTGATATTTAATGTATATTTATTTATGAATTAAAACACCTATGAATGCCATTTTACTTACACTTAAAAATGAAAGTGATATAAAGTTATCAGATAAATAATAGCATGTCATTCTGCATTTATGATGACGCAGCTAAGACGAGTTGAAATCTATGGTCCATATCGGCTGACATTTTACAATAATTAGAATGGAAATGTTTGATGACAATGTAAACTGTCATGGGGGAAATGTACGGTTATTGTGATGTATATATCAGTGTATAAGAACAATGTAAATGTATGAGTTTGCAGAATGTGTGATGAATAATCACTCGTGCGATCAGGTAAAAACATTTCTCTAATATATTAGTTTCTTTCTTCAGGACAGTTGGTAATATTTTAATAGTATACGAAAGTTCATTAACTGTTCAAAACTTTTCGATGTCATTTACTATTATTTACAAATAAGATTTAACTGTTCCCTTTCATAGCTTACAACAATGTTTGGTAAACGGACACTCTAACCAACTAAGATACAGATTGACATCGGCGATCGCCAAAATCCAGTTCTGTTACATTGTGACAACACACAATGACAAAGAAAAATACAAAAGCGTCAACTTACAACAACCGAATTCTAACGTAAACAACAGGAACTAGTGACACCGAAAGAAAAGAAAGGCAACATGAACTGCTTCAATGGCATGGTGGCAAAATCTGGCTACAGTACCTGAGTTCCCTGGCTAGTCCAGTGCCGAGCTGGCCGAGGCTACCTACAATAGACATTTTAGGAAGAAAACGTGTTAATGTCAATATTCTAGAGATATCAAGGTTAAGAATTACATTTTTCATCCATGTTTTAAATCAAACAAATATGTTTATTTCATTGCAATTTAATGACATTTTCTAAACATGTCAAAGTGATGTTAGCAGAAACTGCATGTATAACACTTTTTATGGTGATATCGCCTATTTAGGTTTGCACACCAGTAGTTTTCCATTGCACAATCCTATTTCTACATTTGCATGTAGTATGTTTTTCACCCTTTCTTTACCTTGAGGATCTATTATAAAATGTCGTTGAGGTTATACATGTATGTGCGTTTACGTGAGTCATCTAATATCTAAGCTACAGTGTTCGCTAGTGAGGTTTTCTGATCGGGTCCTAAGACTGACAGCCATGACGACAATCGATCACCGTCAGAGCCCAATTCAGGGCCGCCGCAGTTAACACCACAGAGTATTCTTATTTTGTATTGTGTATAAGTCGAATCCATTCAATGAGTTTTATACCGTCTGATATACAATTCTTAAATAACAAAGAAATTTATTTTACGAAATTACGAAAAATAATTACAACACCGCCGTTAAAAAAAACACTCAAAAACAAATAGAACTTAAAGAAAGAAGAACTACGTGTAGCGTTATGTAGGCATGTGCATATCTATATTGAAATAATTGCAAGCTTCACGGGTCACCTTTAAGAGGTAAAAGAAGAATAAACAAAAATGTTACTGTTTCCTCTTTTAATATGCCCTGGCATGCACATTGAGCTATTGTTTCAAGATTTTAAAACATTTGTTGTATGCAATTGCCAATCAGCTAGGTTATTGTGAACATCAACAAATATATAATGAATTACAATACAATTACAAAACAGTTCCAGCATATGAGGCAAGTAAGTGAACACATTTTCCTTTTAATAGAAAATAATATGAATACCGTCACATTTCAATGTTTCATTAGAATATTAATCATCTTACTTCATATTACTTTAACAAACATTAATATCGAAGAAACTCATTCATGGAAGTTTGATAACCGAAAAGTTGCATATCTAAAATTGTAGGGAGGTTTAAAAGAACGTTAAATTTGAAACAAAAATGTATACATGTACTTGAAGATATAACAATCCAATTTGAAATATAAATACTTATCATGCAATCGTTTAGCATTGAGGCATGACCTTAACTGTTCTAGTGTCGTAAGTTCAGGTGAATCATACGTTCAGGATATATTTCATTACACCTTTAGCAACAAAACAGCCAATAGTGAATATGAATATTTCACAAATAGTTAATATAGCTTTGAAGACAAGCCAGGTTTCAATTGATCTAGACAAGATGTCAACAAACTTTATACCAGCTGAATAAGTAGGAAAGATCGAATTCACATATCTTGAAATAAGGAAACATGACAAATCTGTATCATGGTAATCATCTTTATAGTTTACTACATATTGATATATTGAATAAAATTACTGCAGCTTATAAGTCATATAACGCTTGATATAAAGTTTAACATATACAGGCATGTTAAGCTTATAATGTATTCATATAACTGGATCCGGAAAGAAAATGACGAGGAAGAATTTAACTGATTAATTGGTTTTACGTCCACTTCACAACCGAGTAGTTCGGTTATCCAGCAGACGAACAAGATAGATATAACATTAAGTTATATTTACATCAAACAAATATGTGTATTTGAATAAATTTAATTGCAATTCAGTGACATTTTCTAAACATGTCAAAGTGATGTTAGCAAAAACTGCATGTAAAAACACTTTTTTATGGTGATATTTCCTATTTGTGTTTGCACACCAGTAGTTTTCCATTGCACAATCCTATTTCTACATTTGCTTGTAGTATGTTTTGCACTCTATTTCAAATAAGAAACGAAATGCCATAGCTCTATATATAGCTGGCATAACGTCAGAGCTCCGCTACGAATAAAACGATCGACACAAGATTTACTGCGAACCATGACCAAATCTATATATAGCGAATTTAAAATGTCTCCCGTATGATTCAAGTTGTAACGTTCTCAAATTTCACTGCAGTATTTCATCATACATTTTGTTCAAAATAGGTTATTAACGAGACGGGATAAGTTAGCATATACATGATACATACGCTTTTTAAAGCTATTTCAAGTAAAATAGAAAGATACGTGTAAATTCTATTTGAAAATGCTTAATCATTTGAGATTTTAAACAAACTTAATGTTTAGTGACCAAATTGTAAGTTGAATTTGAATCTATAGTAACATATAAAAATCAAGGTTATATGATCATGTTATGGTTCAATATATGGTTCAATAAATATAACAGAAATGTTAATGTTCAACTGAAAATATCAGGCCTTCTTTACTTAATGTAATATCTGTGAATCTTCATTGTATAATAGTATCGTAATTTTAACAAACATGTGATATCTTACAAAAAAGCATTTAGTTTTACATAACATTTAGCATGGAATGCAAGTGCAACACATTAAATGTCAGTAATTGTTTGCTCTTAGCCAAAGTCTATTTTATGCTTAGTCAAATATTACTTTAACATGTACTTAGAGAATGCGTCGAGATAGATATATGTTTAATTTTATAAACCAAATGATTAGGAAATATAAATAGTATGTATGTCTGGTTTGACGTAGTCATCTGACCTTGACCTGTTTGTTTACATCACGTATTATGATTTAGGGTTGCGATATTGTATCTAATTAAGGTGGAAATGAAACAGGAAATAGGCATGGCTTCAACACTACGAAATCGGAAGACAAAATCGCAAAGAAACTGCAACAATAACATAATAAACACAAAAGAGGAACCGAACCGTCTAGATTTCCAAATAAACCCCCTCATTTAAATGGTTAAAGGGTTTGATTCTAATAGGAAGTAAATTATGAACTCTAATCTACACAATCTGATTAAAATCATGTTATATGGCTCCGCCTGAACATCTGAATGTGCCGCGGTCAGGGTCACGTTCAATTGACCTTTAGATGAACCAATCAGAGGCGCGCTGGCAAAAGTTTACCAGCGAATCGGAATATCATGGTTGATAGATAAATAGCGAGGGGTATCGAACAGATTAGTTTTCCAAAACAAATGTGGCGGCGGGAACTGAGGTTTCTAGGACGCCAAGGAAAACGTACCCATGGGGTAATAATTGCGTAGGCAACACCGCTATACAGTATTTCTTCTCTAATAAACCTTCGAGTATCTTTTTCTGTTCAGGTTTCAGATGATCAATCTCAAATAACTTCAGAACTTTCGCATCATTCTCATCAATGTCCGACATATTTGTTACAACTCCGAGCGCCCTTTTGAAAGAGGGTCTCTGATTGGTCAAAATTTAATGAGTATTTATAAATATAAAGGTCATGATCACCTGAACTTGACCCTGACCGTGGCACACTCAGATGTTCAGGCGTAGTACGAAGTTAACGAAGCCATGTAACATATGATTTTAATCAGATTGTCATCTACATATAGTCGTTTAAGAAAACTTGCTGAAACATTATATTTTTCGTAATTAATTTCTCAAATTCAGGCTATCTTTTTATTTTCGGTTATGATTAGAACAGAATAACTATTAGAATATTACCAATTGGGTCATTACGTTTATGAAATCAGAAAACATTCATCATGGCATCTATTAACCTCTTCGATAAAATAATTCCCTTATTGGTGAAAACGATGACCTCATACCTGTGTCTGTTAATAGAAGGCAATATTCACGTTTTAAGTTCATAGCGAAAACTCTATACTGGTTATTTGTTTAATTACCTGTTATGAGAATCTTTGGGTGCAGTGGGTTCACTCCCTCGGCGTCAGCCCCTACGAAAGACGAGTTCAGGCGCCAATTCTTTGAACACGTTACACTACCAGCTTTACACGCTAGTACGGGAGCATTCATTAAAGTTCTAGTCCTTCTTGCAAAATTTGATATTACTTTTGCCATTGTGGAACACTCTTTGAAATCTCCTCAAGTTTTCGCTGGAAAAAAAAAGAATGAAAAAATGTTATTATGTAAAATTAATTTCAGTGTGTTTAATGTAGCAATGTACATATTTTTTTTTATCTTTCACGTAGTATTCAGCATTTATTAAACTTACGAAACCCAGTTGTTCCGGAAGTTTAAACTTTACCTCCACCACATGTGGCATTCGTCATGATTTATCCTGTCAAATCAATGACAGTATGTAGTGCACTCTCAATATCAGACACAGTGAGCAATCAAACATTTATCTTCGCTTCACATAACGCTTTCCACATCGTTTTTTTCCTAATAGGCTATTAATCTTAAATGTAAAATATATACTTTATATGTATTTCTTTGAATTCTCAGCAACCGATCGTTTCCTCCAACGAGAAGGTTCACTCGTCCAAAATATGTATTATTTAAAAAAAAGTATTTGAACTCGCGGTTCTTTCCAACTATAGTAATATTAACACTCTTGTTAATGTGCAAACTAACATCGCAGCACTTCTTAGTGTAGTGATTTTTTCTGCCATATACCTTGGTCAAAGTGGTAAAATGGATATGCTCCAACCTTGCCGATTCCTATACCTTCCCAAAATATATCGCATTCCATGAAAAGGTCTACTTATAATGTCAATTCTCTCGACTTATTTATAGGTACACCTAGTGTTCAATTCATTATGAGCATGATTGGGTTTTAGAACTGATGACATTGCGATAAAACAGCGTGTCTTCAATGTAGTTTCGTTTAAGGTAATGCTTGTACTACAATAACGCCGTGCAAATTTTATATTCAATTTTCAAAAATGTTCATATTTTGCACTAGTTTCATTAATTGTAAGTTCGAATTACGATTTTGCTAACACTTCGGAATTCATTGGATGTTTGGTTGTGCAAAGTTTAACTGTCTGGAATCAATTCAACAAGTTATTTTTAGTTTATTAGTGCTTATATATACTTTTCAAATATATTTATATATGTTTTGATCAGAAACAGTACTACTGTATCAATTATCTTAGATCATTTTTAATCTCTGATGCTTGATGCAAAAAGGCCCAGTCTAAGTTGACATCTCATTTTCCTAGAAATTACGATCAGATTTATAAATACGCCAATTGTTCGACCTACCGGGGTAAGAAGTGGATGTATTTATGTAATATCAATTCATGTAGCTTCATATGGACATCAGCCAACACAAAACGAAAGCAACTTTGAGTTTAAGCCTTAGCATACCAGGACATAAACAGCAACAGGGCAAAGGTCTGGTGACAACAGTTTAAATAATCAATCATCAGTTATTTTAAAGAACACGTACTACATTTGGTTTCGTGTTTCATTTATTGAGTGAATAACTGGAATAATCAACAATGAAACCAAAAATAACCGCTTAAAATACAAAGTAACGAAGCATATATTTAAAACCCTTTTAAAGTTTAATTTCTATAATCTTTTAAGTTTTAATTACCTGGGGAATGATTGAAAATGACGAGGACAAAAACTATTCATCGATGCAATTATAGTTATATTTAAGCTGAAATGTCGTCAGAGTTCTGGAAGAGCTATATTTATCGACACGAGATTTACAGTGTATGATGAGAAAATCTATATATAGCGAGTTTAATTACAAATCCACTACAAAAAAGTAGAAAAAAACAATACTTCGTATAGGTCATGATGAGCTGCTAAATAACTGGAATGAAACGAAAGTGTTGTACGTGTTCCTTACAACAAAACAAGAGAATACCATCCGATGAATGTATCTTAATAGTGACGATGACCAGTTATACCAGGATATTGTATCTGTTTTTATGATATTTGGTTATAACAATATCTTTATAACCATTTACATTGACGCTATACTTGGTCATAAGGCAGTTAATTTCTCTCAACTTCAACTTANGGGGGGGGGGGGGGGGGGGGGGGGGGTCCCTCTCTAATGTCCAATCATATTGATGTAACACATTTTCAGTAAATATTTGCATCGACTTCAAATGTGTTCTGGCCACACCACATCTCTATTACATGCTGTTACTTTATGTTTTCACGACAAAAGATTTATATCTATAACAAACTATAAAATCAATACTCGCATAGCATTAGATATATTTAGTTAGATTCAACACAAAAATCGAATATTATAACATGTAATAAAATTTGACCTAAATACGCAGTTTTGCAATACTAGTGATATTTAGTTGTATGTATATTGTCACTTATAAGTCATACACAGACGGTGCTAAACATAAAACAATGTGTCAAACTTAGGTATTAACCTTTTTACATCATTGTTCACTAGAATATGCATCTATGGATATAATATACAGATTTAGGTAAGACAGGAGCTGATAAAGGGGGCTATGTGAGACTCTGGTTACATTTCCATAAACCACGCCATATACTGTTTGTAAGATAATCATGGATTTCTAGATTTTTATCCATAAGTTATTGTGGAAATCTTTCTGAATCCAACAGGAACAAGCAAACGATTATCCATCTGTCGCGTTACATATCTGAGTCATATATTGAAATATGGAATTTTGTGAAATAGAAACCAATTACTTTAATATCCAGATAAGTGACAAATAAGCAAACTGTTTAAATGGGAAACCATTTCAACATAATAGACACTATGTTTGACATGTGGTGACATCATTTTTCTCAAGGTTTTGTCATATGACTCTAACGAGCCACCAAGCATCTCCTTTACTCGTCTGGACAAGAAGTAGTCTTACCAATAGCCAAGCGTCTCTACAAATGAATCAACTTAATGATATTTATGACGATATCCGGTGGTGTTTGATCTCGAAGTTCTCTTGCTTCATTAAGTAGTCATACATTATAAACAACCGTTGATTGAGGGATTTCGTGAAATATATTTAGTATCTACAACAGATCAGTATGCCAATGTTATTATCATCTCTTTAACAATTCGCTGCCATTCGTTTTTATTTTGGAAAGTACTACGATAGTAGTTGACCAATATGATTTCCTAGATTTGACAAGAGGCGTCCTAACGGGAGACAGGTGAAGTAACTTTCGACACTTTGGTCCGATTTTGTCCTGGTGTTTTTGTAATGTAATAATCAGGAGCAAGGGCTAGAAATAAGCGGTAACTGTCTTTACAATGGGAATAACGCAGTTGTTTATGTTGTGGTAGCTATTAACCATTGCTTAAATAATCAAATATGTTTACTACAAGTTAAACAGGCACTTCGTAAAAAGAATATTTTCTACTTGATCAATTATTTATACCTCATCCCATGTGTGATAATTCTAGAACTGTTACGGGAAATAGGATGGCATGGGTTGAATTACATTTAGACTGCCATTACACATGTAGCAAGCATGTGTACATTACCTTGTGTTTTTCATACGCTCTTGAAACTTGCTATGAATTAACCATTCGAAGCAAGCACTCCAAAGACTACGTAACAAAGAAATGGTGGTACCATCGATTTTTCCATGCTCGAATTAGGAGATTGCAGACACAGGTCATGGGGTACTTGTCTAGCCGAGGATCATGGTTTTGCGATGTCTATGTTACTTCTATAGGTGTTACTGTATGTTCTCGTCGAAATTTGCACGTCTGTGCAATTTAAACTTTCTTTGACTACATTGATCTCAGGTCAGTAAATGTATGTGGAAATGGATATTTTAACAAGCTGACATACGCTTAAAGGGACCGCGATGTATACTGAGGTGTTCCACTACATAAAACATAAATCTGGGCCAGTCATCACACACCAGTGGTTCTCTATAATTACTCGATAAACCGTACAATATCATATACAGCTTTGCTCCAATGATTTTTACTACAGGACTATTGAACTCGATCACATATAGCTGTGTTAGCTATATGTGTTATACCTTTAGCGCTGTCGAACAAGTACACATGCATGGTTTTCAGATAGTGTATTGTTATACCGGCTTATAATGTATTATAATAAACCAACACTGTTGTGTGCATTCAATTCAAACTGGAAATAGTGGCTGACGATCGAAAGCTTTAAACTCGTAATGTAACGGTTGGCTTGTTTTGGACTTACCTTACTGTAATTTCATGTGTCCTTGATTCCAGACGATCAAATTCTTGAATATTAAAAATAGCATATGACAGTATTTTGAAATATCCCACTTACCGTAAATGTTTTTGTTGTCAAATCTATTGTACAAAATAAAATTCCATAAAACAATGTGACAATGTTAAATATCCACATGTATACACACATGTAATATCGTCCATGTAGTAGGGGCTTGTCTCAATAGACCAATGAAATTCAACGACACAACTTGTATTGGCATTTGTGATTGGTTGTTAGGATCCGAAAGGTTTTGTCGAACACGTGGCGAAGCAAAACACCGATATCCTGACATAATTCAACTGTCAGTAAGTGATACGGATTACTAAAGGAGAGCATATACGTGTTAAAACCTGGAGCAGTACATTATATATATCAATATCATTATGTAGCTTTATAAACATCCAGCCTTCTACCTTTCTGATTTGTGGATAGATAATCTCAAACCAGTGTCCATTACATATGTTTTTTCATGAATGAGCTTCATAGGGTTTCATGAAGTCAGGTGGAATGGAAACTTTTTATCTTACCTCAGTCAAATCATGTACAATTACGTATATGCATCTTGTAAATATTGCATAGAAAACCATTAAAGGAAAACCCACCTCTTATCTGCTGTGCATTTCATCGTAACCGTTGCGCGGGCTACATTACACAAATCCAATGTAAAATGTGATGACATTACCACGCTTCAAAACAGAATAAGAAAAATAAAATATGCATCTCGAGAGCCTTATTAATGCATTATGCAAACGTGGTAATAGTATCAGTACACCATCTGTTAAAGCATTAAGTGATCAAATGAACAATCAAACGCAAGGTTCATACGGCAGATATGGCTACTAATCTTGGACAAACAAAACAAAATGTGAAACTTCCGCCACTCACCTTCAGTAAGGCGCCACTGGTCATAACTAAAACATTTTGAAAATACTTTTACCATCCAAAAAGTAATGTTTCCAATTTCTAACCAAATAGTGTGCTTATGATGGCTCCGCACATCGTCATCAGTGCCCATTTTCGTGTACACCGTGTCGTCATTTCCATATTGCATATCGGGCATTTCTATACACGTGCGTGACGATGATATGTCAACACCCAATATCGAAATTTTACTTGGAAATGTGTAATCACAAGTACTTAAGGAATAAAGCTTCCAATACAAAGACATAAACTGACTCACGGGTAGACACTGACATGAGACCAGACGACTTCAAGAAGGTCATATATGAACGCATTGAATGCGGACTGATGTGATTTGTGTATCGACCTCACATGTGCCGCATATCACGTGCTTACACTAGTTCACAAGCTCGAGGTCGCTACGATTTTCGCTGTCGAGCGAGTTTCAGTCTGTCGATTAAACCGTTTTTACAAATGTAGTGAACTTATTCTGTGAAAATAATGTTTTATAAAATATCAATATACCTATGAAAACGCATGTATGGGTGCACGTGAGAAAGACATACCATGGATAGCCTCTGGTCACTTATGTACCTGAAATGTAAATATACCGTGCGTTTGCGGACTGTGGAATGATTTCCAAAATGTACATGACTGAGAGTAATTTGGTTCCATAAAAGAACAATACATTGATAATTTTGATAACATAATTTTGATTTATTTCTTTTATTGTTGTTATTGTTCCGAACAATGCCACACACACACAAAACCTCGGAAATATTAAAAGATTGACGAAAATTCAATTTTTCGGTATTATTTCCAAAAATGTCCGTATCGGAATGGTTAGATTTTCATAATATCAACTCTACATAGTGACATAACCATTATATGAAAGTTTCAACGAATTATGCTGGTTAATTGCGTAAGTGTTGAGCCTCCTTAAATATGTGGTTGACATTTCTGTTTTGGAATTAGCAATTCTAATTAAATAAGGGTTCTATCGAACAAAGCCATTAACCTGTCCCTCTGCTTTCAGTATGCTTTTAATGTTGTTATATCAAGACTCACCAAATTAGAACTTACAAATTGTTTCAGCACAAATGCAACGAAGGTACCACAAGCTTCCAAAATGAATGCTTATTTCAGCATCAACGGTACAGCAGCATCGATAGAAAAGAAGAGTGCTGTGGTTGAAGGAGAAATACAAGGTATATCTGTGGTGATTTGAGCCGAAAATGGTATTAAGGTATTTATCGCTCAATCTCTGGTTCTTGGGGAGGCAATAAGGTGGCCGTAGTTATAAAACCTGCAACTTAAAGTTTGTTTTTCGCTAATTTCGAATTTGGGAGACACAATTAAAAATAATTATTTAGCTTCCAAAAGGGTTTTTTGTTTATCGCAAAATCACTTTCTAACCTGGAAATCAAAGTGTGCTTGCCGCAAAATCTAACATTTGCAAGAGACATGTATTTGTAGTTCTGCAGCCTACAAAAGTTTGTTTGTCGCAAAATCTCAAATTTCTAGTATGGAACTTAGCATATGTTTGTTTCAAAATCTCAAAATTGCAATAGGCAAGTGACCTTAGTAACCTGGCATGCAAATAAGACATTGATTGTAAATCAATCAAACATATAAAGATAGAAGCTCTCTAGCCAGTAAATAAGGATGCGAGCTGTGAACGCATAAGATAATCAGAAGCAAGGGACCGTATCAGTTTATTTTGCTAAGCGCGAGCATATCACCAACAGGCAATCGTTGTAGACAAGTTTCTGGCTTGCTAAGGAATTAATCAGTGTGACGCCAAGAGGCAATTCATGCACGTGACTTTAACTCACTGACCTCAGTTGCCCAAACGTCGGTTAACTTCAGCATCATATGTGAGATATGTGCCCTGTAGCTATTCAAGAGAATTCAGTGTTTTAAAAAGTGGTTTTAAAGGCATTTCATCCATCTGTCAACCATCATACCATTACCTCGTTCTAACATTAAAGACATAAGATATACAGACATCTCTATTCATTGCAAAGCTACACATATTTGTAATTAAAATACAGATATCTGTATTTATGTCATAATTAGAGATGTCTGCATTTAAAATACAGATATTTCCCTATCCTACAGCCGTGGGCATGAAAGAGTATTACATAAACAAAATTTGCCGCCCTAACCACCAACCAATTCCAACAAATTAATTAGGTTTTATATTATATTTATTAGCGATACCGACAGTATCTGACTGTGATTAGAAGACGAATACATGTACGAAATAGAGAAATGACTCACCGGTTCTATGTGCTCGTTCAACTGAATAATATCGCAACTCTTTTGAAAAAATGTCTTCGAAATTACCCTTGGATTTCGAAATTGCAGAAAATAGTGAGCATCATATATGGTTATGTACAACAGATCGTATACACATTCTAATTCGTTGTCATACACTAAAGGTAAAAATTTCCACATCTGCAAGTTTCTACAATATACCTTAATATCGGCCGGTATAGCAAAATGCGCACTAACTGCCGAATTACATGTAATTATATAAAGTAATAGATAATTATTTAAATTTCCATAGAGGTATCACATGTAGTTCTAGGTAATCGTAATAGTTGTATATGATCGTTTGAATATGAAGTAATTCAATGTTTTTTTCCATGACGTTTCCGGAGTAATCGTAATTGTGTCTACGTAAAGATTGTTGACGTCATAGTACAACGACGTCAGAATATGACATTTTCAAAACCACACTGAAATCTTGGCCTGACAGAAAGTCAGGGTTTCCATTGCGGCAATGGAATTCGTAACGTCATTGTTCAGCCATTGTGACGTCACGTCACGTGAAATGGGGTGTCAGATAGAAATTTCCTACACACTTTTCTTACCCCGGACAGCTCTATCTTACTCACACGGAAATGAGAGAAAATATGTCTGATTATGCAATTAATACAGATAGTTGAACTTAAATGCATATATCTGCAAAAAAAATATACAAATATCTGTATTAAATGGGTAAAAACCCAGCTTGACATATACATATATTAAAAAATTTGATGTTTGTTCTGTACATGAATCTACCAACTGAAAGCAACTACATTAGACCATGAATACAATATGAATACAACGATTTTCGTGCAACCAGACAGCTGATTTTACACACAATGACCACTTCATATGAAACCTTTCTCATTTTGGAGTAGACCTAGCACGGATCGTGGAGACAGAGACCTAGACAAGCAAATACAGGGGTCATATCAAAAAGAATTTGATATGGAACGTAGCGTATAGGGTATATGTCAGAGTGTGTAGACGCACATGTACTTGACTAAGGTAAGCGAACAGGTAACATCATATGGAGACACAGATTAGAAACTATGTAACCGGTAACCACAGTCGTTATAGTCTTTTTCGTGGCTCAATGCGGCAGAAATGTAACCGTGGTAATTGATATTTCAATATCTCCGTTAAGGATCTCATTCGGGACGTCTTTTGTATTTTCTGACGCCGATTGAGTTAAAAGAAATTCCCCGAGCCATTATAATCAGTTGGAAGAAGTTTGTGTTTTTACCAGGGTGACACTCACAGGGATCACATATACATTTGTAGTTTAAACCATTTTATGCTATTCTTAGAAGACTGTTCCAGGGATCATTTCAGGGGAGTGAATTTTCGGATTTCTCTACTACTGCCATCAACTGTAGCATGCAGAGTCTTTGTTTTCAGTATAAGCCATTTTTAAATTTTTTTTTAAAAACTCTTCTCTGAAAAAATCCCCAAGTAAGGTGAGAACCAAGAGAGGTTTATCAGGGGATGTAACTGTAGGCAAGGAGCACAAAAAGATCGTTCTCTAGTGTTTTGTCGCAAGCAGGGGACAGGAATCCTTAATACAGATGAAATGAAATATAATTTTGAGATGTTCCCTGATTTTACTACTCTCTGTGTCCGAGACGGACACAGAGAGCTCCGTGGTAAGTCTGCCTCAAAATGTAAAATGTCTAGTACTACGCATAGTACCGTTTCTGAGAAGGGTTATCTCCCTTCTCGAGATAACGTAGTTGCGAGAAATAATAATAAACATTAAAATCATGAATGATGCAACATTGTACTATTATTATTATTATTGCTAATTTAAATTTAAAACAAAAAATTACTCATAACATTGTCATATTAAATACTGACTTCCTCATGGACGTCCGGCTGGTTAATCCCCGTGACATCAACATGCACATTAAACTCAGAGAACTTTGTAATGACAAAGGGCACTTAATCCACCAACTAATCATCATTTACATCTGCAGGTATTTTGGTAAGCAGCAAATTCAACGGCTATACATTTAACTTCCCAGTTACTCAAAATTCAAAAATAATCTATTTTTTTATTTGCACATTTGTAACTACAAAGTAGTTTGAAGGCAAAATAGAAAAACACAGTGAAATACCTACATAGACATGTACATGTAGAAAAGTCGCAAAGTGATTGCTTATATTTCTAATAACATTTTTAGCTGCAAAGTCCATACCTTATACTGTCAGCAAGCCCATCTCCTCAGTTGTAAAGACTGTTTAACGAATAAGCAAGAGTCCAGTATAAATTGGGAGTTGTTTGTAGATAATATTGAGGTCAAATAATTGGTATCTAAGGTAACATCATTATGATTAGAAATGCATTTTTAGAAATATTCTTTTCTGGCAGATTCATTAAGGGAACAGTGAAAAAAGAAGTGTACTTCATTTTCTAACACACCACATTTTTCTCTGGTCTCTTGGTATACTTTTGAGACGCCCCATGGCTAGCTCCAGCTTGTGTTCACATAAACGAAATGAAGTAAACATTTTCCTTAAATTACTACTGTTAATGTTAAGGTATTTTTCAGGGACATACTCAATCTTTAAGTCTTTATACATAAATAATTTATTACTCTCGTTTATTTTTTTTAGTTTATTAAAGAATCTTATCTCATATTGCTTTTTTAGATTTTGCTTGGTTTTAATTTTAAGTTGGTAATTATACTATACAATGCGTCAGGATCCTGTATAATTTGATGTAAATCGTTGTCTAATGTCATATCATTAACATAACTAAACCAGGTGCATGTGCCATTTTCATGTAAAGTTTTTTTTTAATAGATGAGCCTCCTTTATCAGAGGGTTTAAATTGTCTGAATCTTGAAGTATTCTACTTAAATAGCCACATGCTTGAGTGTTTATAAGGGTCTCAATAGTATAATGTCCCAGGTCTGCTCTGGAGCCTAGATTTACTGCTCTTTTCCTAATCCCTAGCGTATGTTAACAGAATTTCAAATGTACTTGCTCAAAGGGAGATTTATCAATAAAGGAGAAATAAAACTGCTTATTGCTATTACCTGTTCGGATTTTTCTGCTTAATATATTTTGGTATAAATTCATGTACCATACTTCTGCATTATATGGCAGGACAGGTTTTACAAGGGATTGAAAGAGTTTGTTATATTTTCTGCATTTTTTTTATTGCAAAAAAACGTTAATACCTTTGTTGGACAATTCCTTTACAGACGGTGTACATTTACCTGCTGTATTTACCAGGTTACCAAAATATATATATTCTTTAGTCACGTCTATATTATAGTTACCAATATTAAATTTGTATTTTTCAATAACACGGTTTGTTGAATTGAATATCATTGCTTTTGTTTTTCGGGTATTTATTGAAAGTTTCCATCTATTGCAATATTTATTTAAGTCATTTAATGAGTTTTATAATCCCTCGGCTGTTTCAGACAATATTACCAGATCATCTGCGAACATAAGGCAACCTATTTCCAAGACGACATGCTTTAAAGAATACACTGTCTACCGAAAAGACCGCACCCCAAATAAACATGGCCAAAGCCACGGAGGTTTGCTGCTTGCAATCACAAACAAATACCACACAGAACAAATAAAAGAATTAGGAACAGACAGCGAATCACTTTGGGCTAACATCTCCATGACAAATTCACACAACCTCACCATAGGAGCATACTATAGACCACCATCAGACAAAGGGCACTCACTAGAACAACTAGAAATCTCTATAAACAGACTAGGTCAAAACACCAGCAAAATAACATGCAACAGTGAAGATTTCAACTTACCACACAATCATCAAACAACAACAAAAACTTCACCGACATCATAGACAACAACTCCCTCACACAAATAGCGACAAAGCCCACCAGAGGAGACCACATACTCAACCTGACACCTACAAACAGACCATCAGTCATTAACAAGACTGAAACCACACCACCTATAGGTAAATCCGACCATGACGACTGAAAAGAATAAGAAGAGAACCCAGAACCATATACCTATACAACAAAGCTGACAAGAACAACATTAGAAACGATCTCACATTTCTAAAAAAAAAAAAACAACTCAACAACAAACTAACCAAACCGCAGACAATATTTGGAACATGTTCAAAACAACACTTAGTTATTCAGTCACCAAAAATATCCGGCCTCAAAAACAAATTACATACAAATCCAAACTTCCATGGATTACACATTCTCTCCGTCGACTCATGAAAAAATGTAAACACTTGCAGACTAAAAACATAACAAAACATGAACTTATACAGAAATATAAATCAACAAAATCAGAACTACAAAAACAAACACGCAACGTATATCTAAACTACATATAAAGAAAAAGATAAAAGACCTACCACTAGACAAACCAAGCACACCCTCGCCTAGTAAAAAAATAACCCCAAAAAACTATTCCCCTACATACAAACCACAAGGAAAATAAACTCATAACCGCACTACGTAAAGACGGACAACTAAAAACTGACACTACATGCAAAGTTAACAATTCACTACAGAACAGGACTGCCCCATACCAGACAAAGGACCTTCTCCACACCCTCTCATGCCAGAAATACACATTATACAACAAGGCATCTATAAACTTCTCAACAACATCAACCCACATAAAGCAACAGGACCTGACAATATTTACGGCAGAATACTTAAAGAATTAAGTGACAGCACAGCACCCATTCTCACAAAAATCTTCACCCGCTCCCTCGCTACAGGATCATTACCATCAGATTGGAAACACGCAAACGTCAACCCAGTATACAAACAATGAGACAACTTAGACAAGTACAACCTAGAAAATTATAGACCAATATCACCAACCTGCATCACATGTTAACTCATGGAACACATCATAACAAGCGCCACAATGACACATCTGAAGAACAACAACATATTATGACCTACAACACGGCTTTAGATCCTCTAGATCCTTAGAAACAAAGCTCACCACATTCATACACGATCTCGCATCAACAAACAGACAGACATCATCATAATGTATTTTGCTAAAGCTTTTGACAAAGTCAACGAATACAATACAAACTCAAATATTACGGGATAACAGGGAACACACACGCATGGATTACAGACTTTCTCTCACTCCGCACCCAACAGTAGCACTGTGTAAAATTTGACGAAAGAGAAAGTTATGAGAATGAACAAACTCGGCAAAATACGGAACACTTTTTAGCGCCAAAAGAGGAAAACGCACATTCAAAATTGGATGAATTCAAAGAGAAAAGTAATCAGAAATATAATAAATTATAATACAAACCTGAACTTGAGTGACATTTTGACTTCATCTGAATATCGCTTCTTCGACCAAACGCAAGTAATTCGGTGACCCATTCATGCAGAAATATTCAAACCCAGCATCCCGACAGCCAATCATATGATTATGACGTCATGGATGTCGTAGGAATTGGCGGTAATGATCAAGCGTCTCTTCTGCTGAGACTTTGAAGATAAAGTTCATGTATAATACATTTCCCCATGTTTTTTTCATTTTGAAATGGTTTCCTTTGTCCAAAATCTGCTCTGAATAATTGTTTTCAATCAGAAATACTTTATCCACGTGGCAGACATTTCAATGACCGCCTTGGAAGAGGCATACCGACAGGTACCACATAATTTCACTGCTGCTTGTGTTATTTTATTTAATATACTTCAGTAATATACTTATTATATAATTGATATTTATTTTAGATTTGAGCTCCATTATTTAAAAGATCATTATTTTTTACAATATCATAATTATAGCTCTGTTTCTATTTATGACTTCATTGTCTCTTTTTAATTCACACTATATTAGTTTATATCCTGTAAATGTTTACACCTTGCTACATAAGCATATATGCACATGTACATTACACTAGTACAGTGTCTTAACTTGTCTTTTGTAACACTTGTGTGACATTCAAGTGTGATATCATATGCTCTACTGTATAATTTTAGCATATCTAATTTGAATTGTTGTCCAGTTTTTATATTTATTCATAAGTACTGTGATCCTTGTTAAATTTTATATGTTTTGTCGCAAGAATAGCACTACAGTGCTAATGTTATTATGTTACATGTATATGCGACGTTAAATAAAGCTTCTTGAATCTTGAATCTTTAATGGTGTCGGGTACCATTACCCCATGCTTATTCATTTTGCAGTGGTTTCCTTTGTCCAAAATCTGCTCTGAATAATTGTATTCAAACAAAATGGCTGGCAATTGTGCCATAATTACATATCTTTGCATATCCGAAAATAATATTGCATACCTAAAAATATTCTGCCTATCCAATATTATTTTGACTGTATACACAAATTTAAACTTGTTGTTTTTTGTATTCAATATTATTTTTGTCTTGCATGTTTTTTTTGTGTTTTTTTAATGCAGACCATTAACCGCACTATTTATTATTTCAATTTTTATTTCCATTTGTGATTAAGGTTGGCTCTTTTTATTGTTTATTTGCTTAACCACAGGGTATGTGTCCGCGAGACAGTTAATTGAAACGTCATTTAAAGACCGGCATATGTTCACGAATTATGGATCAACCCAAAGCATCTCACTTTACTTGGTCAACTTACACGAAACATATATTCACTTTTCTTTTCAACGCTTTCTTTCTGACATGGACAGTGCGAAGTCATAAAAATAGGCTATTAATTATTTATCGCTAATTGGTATTTTAAATCAATAATTAGACTAAAGGCTATTTTCGTAAACGTACGTGTTCATATCTAGATTCGATAAGGCTCAAGGGAGATAACTCTATTAGAAAAAATACAAACATGGGGTTGCACCCGCTCCGAGGATTTCTCCTCTTGCTGGTTATGATTGTCCTACTAGTGCGTACTGAAGGGGAGCAGTCTCAGGGGTCGGGCACCTTTTGTCTGACCATCGCAGGGATAAAAACGTGCCAAAATAGCTCTGATATCCGACTTTCACGGCTTCAAGGAAAGCAGGTTAGCCTTGTCTATTTTTGTATCACTTTGTACAACATTGTAGGCTAAGCCTATATAACTTATACTGTACAGCTATTTTGTAGCAATTTATATGTATAGGGTAAAGTTTAGGATTGCCAAGATTCAGTTCTCATTGATAATTTTCAATATCTTTAATTTGTTTTAAGGATCCCTGTCGCACTCCAGTCAAAACACTAGAGAATTCTGCTTGATTTATTTTCGTATAACAGTAACCTCCCCTTCATTTCGTTTTGGATACAACTGAAGTGTAGTTTGGTGAGGTCTCGTTTACCGGTAAGAGCCGCAGTATAGCAAATTGAGTTCCAGGGTTTGAATCCTGTTCAAGCTCTGCTAAAATTTTACACTCGGATCACTGTTTTTGCTGATTATATTTTGTTTATTAATTTTATATATAAGGTGTCTTTATTTTTTTCATAAAAGTACACTGTACCATAAAAGTACACTGTACCATGGGTATGGTTTTCTTTCAGAAATGATCGATCAAACATATAGTCATGCTGGAAAAAAAACTTCCAATGTGTATTTACTGGTTATAGCAGTGGCGTGGGGATCTTGATTCAAATTACAATTCAGCAGTGCATATACTTAGGGTTAAACGGAGATGTTTCTCTATCTCTCTATATATAGTTATACTCCACAGAGACCAAAATGGCTTTAATGTGGAGGGTTTCTGCATGTACTAATATTAATACCCGGACGCAATATCTAAAATTGTCTGGTTGTCAGAAGCTACATGATCGCAACAACCAGCAATAAGCTCATAATTATACATGTATATAAGAGGAGAGTGGGCTTGCCGACAGGATAAGGTATGGACTTTGCTGCTAAACAGGTTTAAATCAAATTTTCTGTTTGAAGCTACGTTAATTTTGTTCATGATAATGTATATTAGAAATATAAGCAATCACTTTGCGACTTTTCTACATGTTCATGTCTATGTAGGTATTTCACCGTGTTTTACTACTTTGCCTTCAAACTACTTTGTAGTTACAAATGTGCAAATAAATTTTTGAATTAGAATTTTATATATAACTGTTGAAAATTTAAACACACGTCATATTTCCCATAGGTTGGTGACGTTCAGGGAGTTGTGGCGCAGGAAGGACGTGTCCTGAAACTGAAAACTGTTAGTCAGAAGCCACTGGTCATAGGTATGTTTATATGTATTTCAAGTGTAACAGGAAAGAGAATAGTGTGCTTCCACCGGGAATCAAACTGCGATCCCTGGGTTCCTAGTCAGACACCCTACCACTTAGCTAAAGGGAAATTCACTCTAGCTCGAAGCTAGAAGGCGACCGTAATCCTATGTATACAATTACAATCTGCCACACTACTTCCCCCTTTTTTTTTAATGTGTTCGCAGAACACCAAAAACCCATGGCAAGGTTCAAACTCCCTCATCAGTCACCATGCATGCACACAGAAACCATTTGTAACAGGAAAGAGCTCCAAGCTAGAAGGTGACCGTATATCCTATGTACAATTAAAATCTGCCACACATGTTTGCCTAATAATCTCAACTGTCAAACTGTTGAGATTATTATTTGAAAATTCAGATGCCACTTGTTATAGGTATGTTTATATGTATTGGTCAAGTTTGCCTAAAAATCTCAAATGTCAGGGAAAAGCCATGCACTTTTTGTGGACTGTTATATACATAAAGGACTCTTGCTGGTTTTCCTGTTTCAAAGATGTGTAGAAATTTCTTTCTGATTTCTATATGCATAATTATTTCCAAAAGAGTTTACACAAAGAAACCAGGAAAAAAAGTATGCATGATATTTTCATTCAAGTTATAATAAATTGGTGACACACAGATTGCATTCATTAACATGTTTGATAAAGTAAACTTTGAAAATGAGGGGAGATAACCTATCACAAATCCATAATGTTAAATAGCGCATTCTCTCTTGCATGTCATGAATAGAAGATATCAAAGGTAATAATTGAATAGTTTTACTTTAAATGACTAAACAGATGTTTAAAAAGAATATTCAAAGTGAAACTATCAATTACCAACCATTTTCATTTTCCCCAAAAGACATTTTTTTTTTTGCAAAGCTAAATACATTTGTAAATACAATTTCTCTGATGACAGTGTCAGCTGGCATGGCAATAAATACTATATAACTTCTCTGATGGCAGTGTCAGCTGGCGGGACAATAAACACTGTGCAACGTCTCTGATGACGGTGTCCTCTAACATGGCAATACATACTGTACAACTTCTCTGATGACGGTGTCCTCTAACATGGCAATACATACTGTATACCTTCTCTAATGACAGTGTCAGCTTGCATGGCAATACATACTGTATACCGTCTCTGATGACAGTGTAAGCTGGCATGGCAACAAATACTGTATAACTTGATGACAGTGTCAGCGGTCATGGCTATACATACTGTATACCGTCTCTGATGACAGTGTAAGCTGGCATGGCAACAAATACTGTATAACTTGATGACAGTGTCAGTGGGCATGGCAATAAATCCTGTATAACTTCTCTAATGACAGTGTCAGCGGTCATGGCTATACATACTGTATACCTTATGACAGTGTCAGCTTGCATGGCAATACATACTGTATAATTTCTCTGAGATCATCGTCAGCTGGCATGGCTGGCATGGCAATATATACTGTATAATTTCTCAGATATCAGTGTCAGCTGGCAAGGCAATAAACACTGTATACCTTCTCTGACGACAGTGTCAGCTGGAATGGCAATAAACACTGTTCAACTTCTCTGATGACGGTGTCCTCTAACATGGCAATACATACTCTCTGATGACAGTGTTCGCTGGCATGGCAATAGATACTGTATAACTTTTCTGATATCAGTGTAAGCTGGCATGGCAACAAATACTGTATAACTTTTCTGATATCAGTGTCAGCTGGCATACTGTATAACTTTTCTGATATCAGTGTCATCTGGCATGGCAATACATACTGTACAACTTCTCTGATTACAGTGTCACCTGGCATGCCAATAAACACTGTGCAACGTCTCTGATGACGGTGTCCTCTAACATGGCAATACATACTGTATACCTTATGACAGTGTCAGCTGTCATGGCAATAAATACCGTATACCTTCTCTTAAGACAGTGTCAGATGGCATGGCAATATACACTGTATAACTTATCAGATGACAGTGTCAGCCGGCATGGCAATAAATCCTGTATAACTTCTCTAATGACAATGTCAGCTGGCATGGAAATAAATACTGTATAACTTCTTTGATGACAGTGTCAGTGGGCATGGCAATAAATACTGCATAACTTCTCTGATGACGGTGTCCTCTAACATGGCAATACATACTGTACAACTTCTCTGATTACAGTGTCAGCTGGCCTGGCAATAAATACTGCATAACTTCTCTGATGAAAGTGTCAGCTGGCATTGCAATAAGCGCTGTGCAACTTCTCTGATGGCGGTGTCAGCTGGCATGTCAATAAATACTCTATAACTTCTCTGATGGCAGTGTCAGCTGGCGGGACAATAAACACTGTGCAACGTCTCTGATGACGGTGTCAGCTGACATGGCAATAAATACCGTATACCTTCTCTTAAGACAGTGTCAGATGGCATGGCAATATATACTGTATAACTTCTTTGATGACAGTGTCAGCCGGCATGGCAATAAATACTCTGATATCAGTGTCATCTGGCATGGCAATACACACTGTATAACTTCTCTGATGAAAGTGTCAGCTGGCATTGCAATAAACACTGTGTAACTTCTCTGATGAAAGTGTCAGCTGGCATTGCAATAAACACTGTGCAACGTCTCTGATGACGGTGTCCTCTAACATGGCAATACATACTGTACAACTTCTCTGATTACAGTGTCAGCTGGCATGGAAATAAATACTGTATAACTTTTCTGATATCAGTGTAAGCTGGCATGGCAACAAATACTGTATAACTTGATGACAGTGTCAGATGGCATGGCAATATACACTTTATAACTTATCTGATGACAGTGTCAGCTGGCATGGCAATAAACACTGTGCAACTTCTCTGATGACGGTGTCAGCTGGCATGTCAATAAATACTGTATAACTTCTCTGATGACAGTGTCAGCTGGCATGGCAATACATACTGTATAACTTCTCTGATGACAGTGTCAGCTGGTATGGCAATACATACTGTACAACTTCTCTGATGACGGTGTCAGTTGGCATGGCAATACATACTGTATAACTTCTCTGATGTCAGTGTCAGCTGGCATGGCAATACATACTGTACAACTTCTCTGATGACGGTGTCAGTTGGCATGGCAATACATACTGTATAACTTCTCTGATGTCAGTGTCAGCTGGCATGGCAATATATACTGTATAACTTATCTGATGACAGAGTCAGCTGGCATGGCAATAAATACTCTATAACTTCTCTGATGACAGTGTCACCTGGCATGGCAATAAATACTGTATAACTTCTCTGATGACAGTGTCACCTGGCATGGCAATAAATACCGTATACCTTCTCTGATGACAGTGTCAGCTGGCATGGCTATACATACTGTATCCCTTCTCTAATGACAGTGTCAGCTGGCATGGCAATAAACACTGTGCAACTTCTCTGATGACAGTGTCAGCTGGCATGGCAATAAACACTGTGCAACTTCTCTGATGACAGTGTCAGCTGGCATGGCTATACATACTGTATACCTTCTCTAATGACAGTGTCAGCTGGCATGGCAATAAACACTGTATAATTTCTCTGATATCATCGTCAGCTGGCATGGCAATACATACTGTATAACTTTTCTGATATCAGTGTAAGCTGGCATGGCAATAAATACTGTATAACTTCTCTAATGACAATGTCAGCTGGCATGGCAATACATACTGCATAACTTCTCTGATGACAGTGTCAGCTGGCATGGCAATAAATACTGTATACCTTCTCTGATGACAGTGGCAGCTGGCATGGCAACAAATACTGTATAACTTGTCTGATGACAGTGTCAGCTGGCATGTCAATAAACACTGTGCAACTTCTCTGATGACGGTGTCAGCTGGCATGGCAATACATACTGTATACCGTCTCTGATGACAGTGTCAGCTGGCATGGCACTAAACACTGTGCAACTTCTCTGATGACGGTGTCAGCTGGCATGGCAACACATACTGCATAACTTCTCTGATGACAGTGTCAGCTGGTATGGCAATACATACTGTACAATTTCTCTGATGACAGGGTCAGCTGGCATGGCAATAAATACTTTACAATTCCTCTGATGACAGGGTCAGCTGGCATGGCAATAAATACTGTATAACTTCTCTGATGACAGTGTAAGCTGGCATGGCAACAAATACTGTATAACTTTTCTGATGACAGTGTTAGCTGGCATGGCAATAAATACTGTATACCTTCTCTGATGACAGTGTCAGCAGGCATGGCAACAAATACTGTATAACTTTTCTGATGACAGTGTTAGCTGGCATGGCAATACATACTGTATAACTTCTCTGATGTCAGTGTTAGCTGGCATGGCAATAAATACTGTATACCTTCTCTGATGACAGTGTCAGCAGGCATGGCAACAAATACTGTATAACTTCTCTGATGACAATGTCAGCTGGCATGGCAATAAATACTGTATAATTTCTCTGATATCAGTGTCAGCTGGCATGGCAATAAACACTGTATAACTTTTCTGATGACAGTGTTAGCTGGCATGGCAATAAATACTGTACGATTCCTCTGATGACAGGGTCAGCTGGCATGGCATTAAATACTGTATACCTTCTCTGATGACAGTGTCAGCTGGCATGGCAACAAATACTGTATAACTTTTCTGATGACAGTGTCAGCTGGCATGGCAATACATACTGTATACCGTCTCTGATGACAGTGTCAGCTGGCATGGCAATAAATACTTTATAACTTCTCTAATGACAGTGTCAGCTGGCATGGCAATACATACTGTATACCGTCTCAGATGACAGTGTCAGCTGGCATGGCAATAAATACTTTATAACTTCTCTAATGGCAGTGTCAGCTGGCATGGCAATACATACTGTATACCGTCTCAGATGACAGTGTCAGCTGGCATGGCAATAAATACTTTATAACTTCTCTAATGGCAGTGTCAGCTGGCATGGCAATACATACTGTATACCGTCTCAGATGACAGTGTCAGCTGGCATGGCAATAAATACTTTATAACTTCTCTAATGACAGTGTCAGCTGGCATGGCAATAAACACTGTACAACTTCTCTGATGACGGTGTCAGCTGGCATAGCAATAAATACTGTATAACTTCTCTGATGACAGTGTCAGCTGGCATGGAAATAAATACTTTTATGCTACTTATCTAAATACCTGGCACTGCACATCATTTCCATAGGAAATGAATCTTCAGAATATGTTGCCTAAAATCTTGAATAGGATTTTTAAATTGGATAGATGATCTAAAATCAAAATTATTTCCACAAGAGTTTACATAAAGAAACCTGAAAATCTTATAAACAACCAATTTTGAAAATGATGCCGATGACCTCTGAAAATGCCACATTTCGAGCATCAAGATATATATCCATAAACATTTACTGATACTGATACTGTTTTTTTAAAGCTTTGAAAAGATGTATTTTTTTCAAGTTTCTTAGATTTGGTTTAATTCGGAATCAAATTGAAATATCATGTTGATGACTTTTATAATGGGCAAGTCCATTATCATGACAGTTATGTACTGATTGTTGAACTCAGACAGCAGCATTGCTATTCAGTTTTAATAACAATATTAATGGACATTATATTTAATTGATTAAAAGATCACATTGCCATTGTTGTTCTGCAGAAATACCAGAGTTTTTGACGGCAGAGGAATGTGATCATTTTATTGAGACCGCCCACCAGGAGGGTCTGAAGGACAGTGTGACCACAGATAGCTCTGGTCATAACAAGGATGGCTTCAAACTGATGGACAAGGACAGAGACAAAAAACTTAGCGTGAATGAGGTAACTCTCCCCTGTAAAAAACTCAATGTGAATGAGGTAACTTTCTTCTGTAAAAATCGTTGCGAATGAGCTAACTCTCGCCTGTAAAAACTCATTCTGAGTGAGGTAACTCTAATCTGTAAAACCTCAATGCGAATGAGCTAACTCTCCCCTGTAAAAACTCAATGGGAATGAGCTAACTCTCCCCTGTAAAAACTCATTGTGAATGAGGTAAATCTAATCTGTAAAAAAACATTGTAAATTAGGAAACGTTCTCCTTATAAAACTCAGTGTGAATGAGGTAAACTCTCTTCCTGGGAAAATTCAGTGTGAATGGGGTAAACTTGAGCTCTCTACCCTGTCAAAATTCAGTGTGAATGAGGTAAACTTGAGCTCTCTCCCTGTCAAAATTCAGTGTAATTGAGGTGAATTTGAGCTCTATCCCTGTCAAAATTCAGTGTGAATGAGGTAAACTTGAGCTCTTTCCCTGTCAAAATTCAGTGGGAATGAGGTAAACTTGAGCTCTCTCTCCTGTCAAAATTCAGTGTAATTGAGGTAAATTTGAGCTCTATCCCTGTCAAAATTCAGTGTGAATGAGGTAAACTTGAGCTCTCTCCCCTGTCAAAATTCAGTGTGAATGGGGTAAACCTGAGCGCTCTCCCCTGTCAAAATTCAGTGTGAATGGGATAAACCTGAGCTCTATCCCCTGTCAAAATTCAGTGGGAATGAGGTAAACTTGAGCTCTCTCCCTGTCAAAATTCAGTGTGAATGAGGTAAACTTGAGCTCTCTCCCTGTCAAAATTCAGTGTGCATGAGGTAAACTTGAGCTCTCTCCCCTGTCAAAATTCAGTGTGAATGGGGTAAACCTGAGCGCTCTCCCCTGTCAAAATTCAGTGTGAATGGGGTAAACCTGAGCTCTGTCCCCTGTCAAAATTCAGTGGGAATGAGGTAAACTTGAGCTCTCTCCCTGTCAAAACTCAGTGTGAATGAAGTAAACTTGAGCTCTCTCCCTGTCAAAATTCAGTGTGAATGAGGTAACCATCTCCAGTAAAAACTCATGAGAACAAGGTAAATATCTATTATCAAAACTAAGCATGACCATGATAATTAACTCACTCTCTTTCAAAACTTTTGTATTTATAAGCAAGGTACATTTTCTATGCCAAAACTTCACTGTGAACAAGGTATATTATCCCCGATCAAAATTTAGTGTAAATGAGGTACACATTTGTATTGACTCTGCCTGTCAGTGCGAAGTATAGACAAGGCAAATCACCAAGAGTGAATGTGATGGAACAAGGTAGCTCATTGTTGCCAAAAATCTCCCCTGTCGGTATTCAAAGTGACTAGCCCGAAGGTGACCCTAAGGGAGAGAGGGGCAGGGCCCAATGGGAGAGGGGCAGGGCCCAGTGAGAGACGGGCAGGGACCAGTGGGGAGAAGAAAAGTAATTGTTTAAAACGCATCTCCTTTAAAACACCTAGGTGTATGGACATAGTTTGGAGACTCACATAGACAATGCTGCAGTTATCCACAAATAAGCCCATGTCTGATAATAAGCCCATGTCTGATAATAAGCCCATGTCTGATAATAAGCTCATGTCTGATAATAAGCCCATGTCTGAGAATAAGCCCATGTCTGATAATAAGTCCATGTCTGATAATAAGCTCATCAATATACATGACAGTTAAATTGACAAAATAGTGTATTGTTTGCCCTCTGTATTGTAGATGTATTGCTATGTTGTAGATGAGGCTTACTATTGAAAGTGGCATGGATATTTACCCTGATCGAGAGGATATACTGAAAATGTAAGTGGTATTGCAGGACTAGCCTCAAAGATAAAATCCCTGCAGTTTAGGGTGTTTGACACCATAAAAAGCCAGGTTGGACTCTCCATGTTGATGTGTTGAACTTCTCAACAAGATGTAATGATCATGTGCTAGATCGTGTCATCTTGGTGTGACCCCATTGATGATACTACCACTTCATGTTTTATAAAATACAAGTATTACATATGCCGGTAATATTGAGTGAATTTCAATCAATTTGGATATATTTTAAGCTTAATTTTATATATTTTCTTGTGATGAATTATAAACATCAAACTTAACGCAGAAGCTACAATATAGGTTATTTTTTTGCATCTTTAATTGCTTTGAAATCCGATCACAATCCTCGTTGTGGGCTGAAATTAACTGGACTATGAGATTTCCGTGAATAGAAGACAATTCCACATCACACTAGGCTGCCAAACATTTACCCGTGCTTCTATATTTTAGTAAAATCAGTTGTTTGTACATTTGTTATATATGTTATCAAAAAATAATAAATGTAGAACTGGGAAAGAAAATTCATATCATATGTTGAATGTATATACTACGATATATCTCAAGTTAAGAACAACAGATGTAAAATTGTGCTGTGTAACATATTCGATTATTTGACCATTCTAAGAATATCTTATTCATAAAATGTATTTTCAGTAAGTATGAATTCAAAGCTGCTTGTGAAATAATATTAAAAATGAAATTTTAAAGAAGCAAATAAGGTAGTAATAATTTTGTTTGTTTGGTACAGGTATGCAGATACAGGGTTGGATAAAGATGGAGATGGTAAGCACCTTCCATGAGATGATGAATATCCGATTTACTGGCTCTGCTTGGCATCACCAGTAAAACTCAATTTGCGACAGTATTATCACGATATACCGCCGCAAATTTCGAAATACATTAGGGTTATCCCCTAAATATAAAACTCCTAAAATGTTAGATTCAAATAAAGACTTTTGCCATACATGTTTACCAAGTAACTTTATAATACTGTATTTTCAACAAGGTGGGGAGGTTACTAAGGGAAAACATTCGTTTTTGATGTGTGGATTTTGGAGCACATTATTATGGGCACTAAACTGTTTTGTGTTGCAATTCATGTGTCCAACTATTTTTTGAAAAGCCTAGGACTAATGCCAGTTACGATTTTCTCTCACTCCTATGAGTCTATGACAGCACTATCCAGTCTATGAAAGGGGTGTAAGAACTATCTATCTTACACCCTATTCCGTGTGTATGATGCAACAAAGAGATAACGATAATGTGTTGTCACAAAATCGGACCATTCCTATGCCACAGTACAGAAGTTGCCACCTTTTATGGGCTTTTTGAGCTAATTCTAGTGATTGGAATGAACGGAACGTACTCTTCCATATGCAGTGGTGTAGAAAAGGGAAGTTTCATCCTTCAGATTTTCAAATTGGTGCAAAACCCTCAGCAGAGCCTCTGGATTTAACCATAAAACCCCTTAGGTGGAATTTCCTATCCTAAACCCATGGACATGATAATATTTTCGATTAAGCAGATTTGCAATTGTAGTTGATGGAAAAAATCAAATTGTGTCATCCCCCTGCGATACTATATCCATGTCAAAAGATTCATCTCTTCTATTCGCACAGAACAAATATCTGCAGAAGAACTAAAGGACTTCAGTCCTGCAGACTTGATGCAATACTTCAACGAGTTTTTACAACAACAACCAGAAAAACATTCCCGTTTCAGCAAACAAGTATGGCTATTCCCCGACAACTCCAAGGATAGAGTGTTTGATCAGGTTCAGGACAGGTAAGGTGTTTTAAGGAAGCATGTGATATCTGTCACTCTATAATCTCTGTAAAATATATTACCTTAATCATGACAACATGTTTCTCCTCTCCAAAAGAATTTCAATATAAGAAACATGAAATTGTCTTTTATTAACGGTATCTTTGACTTTTAAATTGATTTGCTGACACATTTTCAATTGACATATCTGATATGTAAATTGAAAATGTGTAATATTGTAATATTCAGTTTAATTTTTTGTACTGTCCTTCTTGCAAGTAAATTTTCACTTGATTGCAACAATTATTTATTTCCTAAGAACCGCTGTATTAATGTAAATAATCATTTTTTACCTACCCCCCCCCCCCACACACACACACACCACACACACACCCCACACACCCCGCCCATATAAATTATCAATTTGAATTGCCTTTCTAAGAAAAAATATGCAAGATTTTAGCCATATCGTCTTCTGTATGTCCAGGGTGTCCAGGGCTGTTGACCTTCCCATTGAGCTGATAAAGATGAGTGACTTCCAGGTAACACAGTAACGTTCATGTGGTCGTCCATGTAACTAATTCACTAGATATGTAAATGTAACATGTACATCATCTTTACGGTGCAGACTGCAGACAAATGGATATATTTCTCGGTATTGTACCCTCAAACTATCTGCTACGTGGGTAAAGACATCTGTGGTATAGCTTGTATATATTACCTTATATATTCTGCAGTTAGCCCATGGCCAGGGGACCAATAGATAATGTCTGGCACAAATAGTGGGATGGGCTTACTATGTGACAATGAAAAAGCATCTGTTGGCATACAATATAAACTGAAATAGATATGGGTGGGCTTACTACCAGGAATGACCTTATTGGTTAAAAAATACAGTATATACCGGTACCTACAATTGTTACTAACATGATAACATGTAGTAATAACTTCTCATGATTTTTCCAGATAAATATTCATTTGGCTGCCTGAAATACTCAATGATAAAGGAGAAAGAAACTAATTATAAGGATGGAAAAATGATAATATTACAATAGTATAAAATGGCCTTCTTGTTCCAATGAGATCTGTGAATTGGTACCTTGAGGTCATATTTCCTGCTTATATTTCATATTTCCTGAGCCAATTGTATCATGACCTGTGCAAACTACTTTATCACATGTTTTGCTGTTGTAGGTTGTGACCTATGGAGTCAAAGGTCACTACAATGCCCACTATGACTCCTCCGAGGTGAACGACAAAATTCCATGTTGTACACGTCGCAGAACTCGGCAATGCAGAATCTGCAGGTCAGATCGGACAGTAATGTTGTGGTGGATAAAAAATGGAGATACTCTTGTCATTTGTTCTTTATTTGATGATTTGGGTACTTTCTTGTTTTTATTAGTGAAACACCTTTTACCATCATAATTTATCAGTTAATAAGCCAAATTCGGTGCATGGTTTTATAAAGTCAATGTTCCGGTAAAGTGTGAAGGGGAGCTGTATCTACACATTTGATGAAGGAAGTTACCACTTCCAGACATATTAATATGTAAAGAATATTACAGCAGAGGGTGTCTGTGCTGTTGTTTCACACGCAGTTATACATATGTGCAAGTGTTTGTCTGAGTGTTGTTCTGACAGAGGTACAAAACAGAGAACGTCCGCCCGTGTTGTTTTCCCACAGGTACATGACATTGCTGTTCTACCAAAATTGTAATTCTGTAGGTTCATATCAGTGCTGTTTCATCAGTATTGCTTCTCCCACATGTAGGTGACAATACCGTTCCATCTGTGTTGTTTCCCCACAGGTATTTGACAGTGCTGTATCAGCAATGACGTGCCCCTAGCGGTACATGTATATTCTAAGCTCTAAGCTCTTCTATTTGTTTTCCCCCCAGGTACATGACAGTGCTGTTCTATCTAAGTGATGTTGAGGGGGGAGGAGAAACGGCCTTCCCTTTGGCTGGTAATGACATAGTTGACATGGTGGTAAGTGTGATTAGTAAAATTATTTTTGACATAAAGTTAGTGATATACAGTATAGCCGACAATGTAGGTTACCTAATTGTTCCAAGCACCTCTGCTTAGAATGGAACATGAGACGACATATTACTAGTGGATTGATCTGCTAGTTGAGGGAAAGGGAAAGTCTAGCGGAGTTAGTATCAAGATATTTAGTAGATGATTCACCACTTTGACATACTCTTCCTCTTGACCTGAGTTTGTCCCAAAGTCTTTAGTACGGCCATGCTTGTCAGTACAAGGTTAGGAGTATCATACACTGGGATCTCTATGTGGGGATGTAAGATAATAGCGTAACTTTTCCAAGTGCCTCAGCTATGAGTTGAAATATAAATTTGTAAACTGGAATACCTGGTGGATGGGAAGGTGTTCCAGAAGCCTATTCCATCTTTGCGTATTGCAGAGTTATCTTATCTTGTGAGCAGGTATTGATTGTTACGTCATTGGTTTGTGAGAGTAACGTCATCAATTTTTGAGAAAACGACGTAATTTTCTCACACTAACCAATGACGTAACAATCAATACCTGCTCACAAGAGAAGATAATTCTGAAATACGCAAAGACGGAATATCACCATTTAGGTTAGGCTTTGTGTTTTGCTCCATTTCTTTGGTTAGAATTTGCATTTAGTGTCATTTCTGAGGAGTTAGGGCATCTGTTTGTTTGTAAAGCATTTTCTAGTTTTGAAAAATGGCATGGTCCAAGTCTTTTTTATACATGTTTCTCATGAACATTTTTTAGTAAACAATAATCTTAAATTTTAAATTTGTTTCTCAATAACTGACACCCTAGTTTTCCCAATAGAGGGTGCAGGATGAGCAGTTGATGAACCTTTACAAGAAGTGCAGTGACGCGAACCTCCATGTGACCCCAGCCAAGGGCAAGGCCATTATCTGGTACAACCACCAAGTTGACCCCGACACTGGCTGGCTAGGTGCTATGGACAAGTATACATACCATGGGGGATGTCCCGTCACCACGGGAACCAAGTGGATAGCTAATTTCTGGATCAAGACAACTGACAACAAACTTGAAGACTTACATAGGATGATTCAATTTGCAAAACTAAACAACGGTTTGAAACAAAAAGATGAACTTTAACCTGCCTTACAGAATTGATTATATAATTGTATACCAATATGGATTTAACTTAAGATCATCCGGTTTTAAATAATATTTTCACGGGGGAAAAAAATCAATATTTATCTTTTGGACCAACATTTCACACATCTGACAATCCTTGTGATGTTTTTATGTATCCATTTTGTTTCTATGATTATTATTAGTTGCATGTCGACAGTCAAGCCACATGATACCAGCCACCACTTACTAGGTTGTCTCAGCATTTATTTCAAAGCTGTTAGATTTGAATCTCCTTATAAATCAAACACATTTTTTTTCCTTTTTTCGTCACATTTATATTTTTCAGTTGTTCATATTTGTGAGGCTATATTTTTTGTTTCCTATAAACTGAAACAGTGTTTACAATCAATTCTAAAATCAATAGAAAAAGTTTTTTTTTGTGAACTATTTTTTGTATTATCACACCATCACCTTCACAAAAATTATTAGCCATTCATTTGTTTCATGTTTATTATACAATTTACCGGTTGATTGATGAGATTTATTTTCGCAGTACATGTATATACTGGTTGACTAAACAACCATTGGTTTGGACAACCAAATAATAAAGACATTGTTACTGGTGATGGTTTACTATGGATACATGTACTTATAAGTAGGGAGGGATCTATAAATATTTAGATATTTAAAATATTTTTGTGTTTGTAAAGAAAATGCATTTTTATTCAGTTTTGTTTGTTGGCTTCAAAACATTCCATTTTTGATGACTTGCACAGTACTGCAGTTTGATTGAAGTCCCTTCATTTGTTTGAGGTAATGATTTTGGGTAAATATTGGCATAAATAATTTTAGGTACATAATGGTACAGCATTATTAAGCTTATAAGAATTATTTTTGGGGATTACATTAAAATTCATTTCATGTAACTATCTTTAACATGGAGAGCATTTTTTTCACTACATGTCAAGAATCATAAAATATAATCAGAAACACTGTTGCAGAATTTTTACAAAAGTCAAATTATGCAAAGAGATGTTGAAATTACTTGTACATGTTATTGGTCAAAGATAGTGTCTGACATATGGCATTACTGGTCTGGGTCGGTCGCCAGTGACCAAGTTGCTCAGCTGTAAGTGTTACAACATCTGTCTAGAGATTAGGTGTACTGGGTTTGAATCCTGTCAGTAGTACACAATCATTTTTCCTTTTCTGATAAATCTGGTGCCCAACTAAATATACCTCCACAAAAGTGGTATAAGGTCTCGTGTGTCATCAAGGGTCAAAGACTTTGGTGAAAGATGGAGAAAAGTGACAAAACTGGGACTTGGTAGATTGCTGGTGGCCTGCAGGTAGCTTAGTTGGTGAGAGTGTCTGTCTGGAGGTCTAGGGTTCAAACCCCTTAACTGGCTGTTATATATTTCCTTTCCTGTTACATAAATATACATGTGTACAGTCTGAGGTTTTGTGATTCTGATGTTCTTAAATTTATTTGTAAATGAACTAGAACCTTGGAGTGAATGACTTTGAGATAATTGCTCCTACATTACAGCATCAATCAGGATATTTTGCAATAACTTCATTTTTGACTCTTTTAACAAAGAGCAGAGATGATTAAAATTGTTTTTTGTTCATTTTTGTACTGTTAAATTTTGGTTTCATTGTTGCAACATGCAGATTACAACATGTTGCATTTTGTAAGTTCAACTGTTTGCAGTAAACCTTTTACAGTACGTTTAATTTGATGTCATGACTTCAATAGCTTAATCAATTAAATGTCAGCCATCTATTCTCATTATGGAGGAAGTGATTTAGAGAAATTGTCTATCAGAAACCATGAGTATTGTTTGTTAAAATGTTGTACAACTGTTGTACAGGTGGAACTTAAAATCACTTTGTTTTTAAGAGAAATTTTTGCATTAATTCGTTCATGAATTTAAATCTTCAGTTCATATTGATTTGAAAGATAAGATGTCTTACAGTTGTTGATTTTACATAGGTTTTCATAACATCATTATGAAATAAGTCTGTCATTCTTGGCTCATCTTGTCCAAAGCACCAAGGTTAGATTGTGCCATACTGAGGTGTCCGTTAACAATTAATATTAATGACAACTCGGGAGGAACTGCTTGGGGGTTTTAACCTAATTAAGCAGGAATAAATCTTCGCTAAAATCCTGAAGAGGCCAGAACGATGGGCCAACATAGGGGGTAGGAATTTAATTTCTCTCATATCCCTGTGTGTAAGATAGAGCTTTCTCACATACTTCACAGGGTGATCCCGTTGTTGCTAGGGAAAAGATAACTCTATCTTACACGGGGTAGGGAAAGACAGCTGACACGCGCTATGACGTCATAGTAATGGATTGTCGACGTGACGTCATTTTATTGTTAGCGTGATGTCATACAATTGTTGTGAATGGGGAATCATCCGTCTCAACCCTAGGGCTTTGGGGTTTGCCGCAAGAATAAGATCGATGTTTATTTGTATTATGTTTGTGAGAAAAATAATCAAACATGGGTCTGTTCCATAGACAGGGATATCTCAACCCTCGTGTAAGAGTTTGGCTGGCCAGTACTCTGCAAGCTTCGTGCTGACCAGCCAAACTCTTACACTCGGATTGAGATATCCCTGTCCACGGAACAGATCCATGTAAGATTCTATTAGTCCAGGGTAGGAAAGGGGTGTAGGAAGTTTCTATCTTACACCCCATTTCACGTGACGTGACGTCACAATGGCTAAACAATGACGTGACGTCACAAATTTGGAACTCTCGAACGCCACAATGCGGAAAAGGCGACGTGATGAAATTAAATCCTTTTACGATATATTTACCGTACATGTTAGAAAGATTTGTTTAAATTTTCAACACAAATATTGTTTGCAAAAATGGGATATGCTTAATCTGGCTGGCTAATTCGTTTTCGTCTAAAAAGCTCAGAGGGATTTTTTTTTTTTTTTTAAATGGTGGCCAGTCCAAATGCATTTTCATGGTTTCGTAGCTTATTCTGATGGTTGAAATGAGAGAAAAAAATACTCTTTCTTGCCCAAGGGTGTAGGATAGGGAAACTCCACCCTCTGGATTTTCAAATTTGGCAAAACCCTCGGCTTCAAATTTGAAAACCCTGTGGGTGGAATTTCCCGATCCTACACCCCTGTGCATGAAAGAGTCTTATAATATTCCATACATTGTATTTCCTCTTTACTAAATTATATTTAAAGTGAGAGAAACAGGCCCTCTGAACCTTTCATGTACATTTGTTTTCATATATTTTGATGAGTCCGGTTTGACATGTATGCAAATGACATATTTTTAACAATTTACATATTTTAAATAATTTAATGATACACAGTTTTAATGTTAATTAGTTTGTGATTTAAAAGATGCTTTCCTTCTGACTGTTGATCATTTAAGTATCGTTATTATTATTTTCTTGTTAATATGTTGAAAAAGTCGCTAATAAGAATATAAGTACACTGTAGTATAATATATGGTTTGTTGAATACAAGGTTTCTTCAAAATTCATACAAGGTATTTCAGGGTATACTTGTGCCTTAATATGTACAATGAATGATTTTTATAATATCAAATAATATGGCTATGCAATTATGTTGGTAGTAATGGGTATGTATCTTTTTGATTTGATAAAGTTCAGATCTTCTTCGATGCTGGGAAAATAACCACAGCACTTTCTATGTTTGTATGGGTGAAAAATTGCTGTATAAAACAACTTGAATTTATCTTTATTTACATAGCAATAACACATGTTAGTCCAAAATTATTGAAATGTTAAAAAATATATCTGATTTTTTTTTAATATATAATGATAACATTGTGTATACATTGAATTACATTGCAATAGTACCTGTCTAGTCCCAATTTAGGTACCTGGTAAATGACATTATATAAAGAATGTAACTGACATTGTCCGATATAAAATGATTATATGAATGTTCATGTAATTATGTTGCTATAGAACTCTCCTAGTCCCACTTTTTGTAAATGACATGTATATTTTAATATGAATAAATCTTCTTTAATTATCAAATGTCTTACATTATCTTTCATGGAAACATTTTTTCAGATTTTTCAGAAAAATGTTTTAGTTCATTTATTTTAAAGGTATGATATACTATGGTATGTCGTTTATGCTCAGATTTTGAGGAGCCTTGCTGTGTGTTATAAATGTAGTTACCATCCTATTCCGTCTTTGCGTATTACAGAGTTATCTTCTCTTGTGAGCAGGTATTGATTATTACGTCATTGGTTTGTGTGAGAAAATTATGTCGTTTTCTCAAAAATTGATGACGTTACTCTCACGAACAAATGATGTAACAATCAATCCCTGCTCACAAGAGCAGATAACTCTGCAATACGCAAAGACGGAATAAACACGTATACACAAGAACTCTTCAAAAAAGCATATGCCTATCACATATTCTTAAAACTGTAACTTTCTCTTGAGCGTCACTTCAGAACTATAAATGTAGTCCTAACACAGCTATCAGTACGTGACATGTATTAGGGACCAATACACAAGCTCACTTTCGACTATCTATGAAGTATCTTTTCCAATAAATTTTGTAGGAAAGCAAATGCATAAATTTTGTCCTGAAGATACTTGTTTACAAGAAAATGTGATCTGATTAAAATCATATCCTTTACTCTATTGGTACAGTACACTTAGTCAGTCTCAGCATCAAGGACTTGGAGCAAGCTTCATGGCAAGTAAATAGTATTATAACAACTAAGTCTATATTTACATTTGATGGATTGAATTACTATACGCAATTGTATATCTTCAAATCCAGCATTAGCTTTACCACAGTAACCATCTTTGCCCGAATAGACTGCATCAGCATCCGTCATTGTCTCCAAGTTCTTCAGAACACCCACTACTTAACAGAGCCAGGTCTAGAGTATCATATGTGATTTTAAAAGAATGATAAAAAATAAAATCCTTAAAAAATATAAATCAATGCCATTAAATCTTATTAAAATATTTATTCATAATATGTACAACATATATCGTAAAATTGTTTGTTGGGTAGCTGTCTGGACCTGGCGTTGAGGTGTTTGACGAAGTGGAGTGTGTCTTGGCCACGGTATACCAGTGCTAGACTGTTTTCTGATGGGCTCACTGAGAGCAACTGGAAAGAAGACGCGGGCAATTGTTAAGCTTTTGTCACATTATTGACATTTATTAAAATCACACTGTAAATCACTTTATTTTCATATTATCCTGTAGATAATTACCTATAGATAATGAAAAAGCACACTCTCAAAAGTGAATTGATATCTTTGTGAATAAAACTTACAGGCATAGTTTGTAAAATGAAGTACATGTACATGCAAAAAAGTGATTTATGGTATCAGTAGGATATAATAACAGTCTTGAGAGTATGCCACATCTACAGTGTAAACTCTCGATGGAAACTACCCAAAACAGATCACCAAACTGGTCTTGTTTATTTTCATTAAAATTAGGTAAATGGATATTTTATGGTTGTATATGAAGTATATTTTATGGTTGTATATGAAGTATATTTTATGGTCGTATATGAAGTATATTTTATGGTTGTATATAGGAAGTATATTTTATGGTTGTATAGGAAGAATATTTTATGGTTGTATATGAAGTATATTCTATGGTTGTATATGAAGTATATTTTATGGCTGTATAGGAAGTATATTTTATGGTTGTATGTGAGTATATTTTATGGTTGTATATGAAGAATATTTTATGGTTGTATATGAAGTATAAGTTATGGTTGTATATGAAGTATATTAGATGGTTGTATATGAAGTATATTATATGGTCGTATATGAAGTATATTTTATGGTTGTCTATAGGAAGTATATGTTATGGTTGTATATGAAGTATATTAGATGGTTGTATATGAAGTATATTATATGGTCGTATATGAAGTATATTTTATGGTTGTATATGAGGATATTTTATGGTTGTATAGGAAGTATGTTGTATAGGAAGTATATTTTATGGCTGTATATGAAGTATATTATATGGTTGTATATGAAGTATATTTTATGGCTGTATAGGAAGTATATTTTATGGTTGTATGTGAGTATATTTTATGGTTGTATATGAGGATATTTTATGGTTGTATAGGAAGTATATTTAATGGTTGTATAGGAAGTATATTTTACGGTTCTATAGGAAGTATATTTCATGTTTGTTTATGAAGTATATTTTATGGTTGTATAGGAAGAATTTTTTATGGTTGTATATGAGTATATTTTATGGGTGTATATGAGTATATTTTATGGTTGTATATGAGTATATTTTATGGGTGTATATGAGTATATTTTATGGTTGTATAGGAAGAATTTTTTATGGTTGTATATGAGTATATTTTATGGGTGTATATGAGTATATTTTATGGTTGTATATGAGTATATTTTATGGTTGTATAGGAAGAATTTTTTATGGTTGTATATGAGTATATTTTATGGGTGTATATGAGTATATTTTATGGTTGTATAGGAAGTGTATTTTATGGTTGTATATGAAGTATATGTTATGGTTGTATATAGGAAGTATATTTTATGGTTGTATAGGAAGAATATTTTATGGTTGTATAGGAAGTATGTTGTATAGGAAGTATATTTTATGGGTGTATAGGAAGTATATTTTATGGTTGTATACGAAGTATATTTTATGGTTGTATATGACGTATATTTTATGGTTGTATATAGGAAGTATATTTTATGGTTGTATATGAGGTATATTTTATGGTTGTATATGAGTATATTTTATGGTTGTATATGAAGAATATTTTATGGTTGTATATGAAGTATATGTTATGGTTGTATATAGGAAGTATATTTTATGGTTGTATATGACGTATATTTTATGGTTGTATATAGGAAGTATATTTTATGGTTGTATGTGAAGTATATTTTATGGTTGTATAGGAAGTGTATTTTATGGTTGTATATGAAGTATAATTTATGGTTGTATATGAAGTATATGTTATGGTTGTATATAGGAAGTATATTTTATGGTTGTATATGAGGTATATTTTATGGTTGTATATGAGTATATTTTATGGTTGTATATGAAGAATATTTTATGGTTGTATATGAAGTATATTCTATGGTTGTATATGAAGTATATTTTATGGTCGTATATGAAGTATATTTTATGGTTGTATATGAGGATATTTTATGGTTGTATAGGAAGTATATTTTATGGTTGTATAGGAAGAATATTTTATGGTTGTATAGGAAGTATATTATATGGTTGTATAGGAAGTATTTTATGGGTGTATATGAAGTATATTTTATGGTTATATATAGGAAGTATATGTTATGGTTGTATATGAAGTATATTAGATGGTTGTATATGAAGTATATTATATGGTCGTATATGAAGTATATTTTATGTTTGTTTATGAAGTATATTTTACGGTTGTATAGGAAGTATATTTTATGGTTGTATGTGAAGTATATTTTATGGTTGTATAGGAAGTATGTTGTATAGGAAGTATATTTTATGGGTGTATAGGAAGTATATTTTATGGTTGTATAGGAAGTGTATTTTATGGTTGTATATGAAGTATAATTTATGGTTGTATATGAAGTATATGTTATGGTTGTATATAGGAAGTATATTTTATGGTTGTATATGAGGTATATTTTATGGTTGTATATGAGTATATTTTATGGTTGTATAGGAAGAATATTTTATGGTTGTATAGGAAGTATGTTGTATAGGAAGTATATTTTATGGTTGTATGTGAAGTATATTTTATGGTTGTATAGGAAGAATATTTTATGGTTGTATAGGAAGTATATTTATGGTTGTATATGAAGTATATGTTATGGTTGTATATAGGAAGTATATTTTATGGTTGTATACGAAGTATATTTTATGGTTGTATATGAGTATATTTTATGGCTGTATAGGAAGTATATTTTATGGTTGTATACGAAGTATATTTTATGGTTGTATATGAGGTATATTTTATGGTTGTATATGAGTATATTTTATGGCTGTATAGGAAGTATATTTTATGGGTGTATAGGAAGTATATTTTATGGTTGTATATGAGTATATTTTATGGCTGTATATGAAGTATATTATATGGTTGTATAGGAAGTATATTTTATGGTTGTATAGGAAGAATTTTTTATGGTTGTATATGAGTATATTTTATGGTTGTATATGAAGTATATTTTATGGTTGTATATAGGAAGTATATGTTATGGTTGTATATGAAGTATATTATATGGTTGTATATGAAGTATATTTTATGGTTGTATAGGAAGTATATTTTATGGTTGTATATGAAGTATATTTTATGGTTGTATAGGAAGTATATTCTATGGTTGTATAGGAAGTATATTCTATGGTTGTATAGGAAGTATATTTTATGGTTGTATATGAGTATATTTTATGGTTGTATATGAAGTATATTTTATGGTCGTATATGAAGTATATTTTATGTTTGTTTATGAAGTATATTTTATGGTCGTATATGAAGTATATTTTATGGTTGTATATGAAGTATATTTTATGGTTGTATAATGAAGTATATTTTATGGTTGTATAGGAAGTAAATTTTGTGGTTGTATATGAAGTATATTTTATGGGTGTATATGAAGTATATTTTATGGTTGTATATGAAGTATATTCTATGGTTGTATATAGGAAGTGTATTTTATGGTTGTATATGTGGTATATGTTATGGTTGTATATGAAGTATATTTTATGGTTGTATATAGGAAGTATATTTTATGGTTGCATAGGAAGTATATTATATGGTTGTATAGGAAGTATATTTTATGGTTGTATATGAAGTATATTTTATGGTTGTATATGAAGTATATTTTATGGTTGTATAGGAAGTATGTTCTTTGGTTGTATATGAAGTATATTTTATGGTTGTGTAGGGAGTATATTTTATGGTTGTATATATAGGAAGTATATTTTATGGTTGTATATGAAGTATATTTTATGGTTGTATAGGAAGTATATTTTATGGTTGTATAGGAAGTATATTTTATGTTTGTTTATGAAGTATATTTTACGGTTGTATAGGAAGTATATTTTATGGTTGTATAGGAAGTATATTTTATGGTTGTATAGGAAGTGTATTTTAAATGTTTTCAAAATAAGAACTGCAGTCATCTAATGCCAGATGATTTTTGGAGTAACACTGACCTCCTCATCCGCACCCAGAGCTATGTAGGATGTGATCCCTCCCTGGTCAGGCTCCCACCCTAGACAAGAAACAAATGTTGGTCACTGAACAAAACCGCTGTGCAGATGATATAGTTATAGTTATAGTTATAGTTATTTTCCAGTACAGGAACAATATGTTCCTCTACACCGGACTCTATTATACATGTAATATGTTCTCATGTTTAAATATTAGAGTTCACTTGATCAAGATTTCACAATTTCTTCTGTAATATTGTATAACATTCCCCTCTTACTGGTTTGATATTTTGTTTATTATTATTTATCGATAACAAGGAAAACTCTTTTGAGCTTCTCTCTCCATGAAGCCTTCAACACCTTTGGCTGTTATAAATTTGAACAATTTACAAAACCAGACGGATATCCAGACAGGACAATTATATTAATGACAAAAGAAATACGAGAGATTCTATTCTGCAATATACTGCTGTAGTACAAGGTTAACTTACCTTCACAGCCTATGTATAGGAGAACATCCAAGGCAAACTCCCTGTCACCCTCAATCTCATTGTCGTGTACCAGGGTGTACGAACCATGTTTCCATCTCCGTACCTGGTTACAAAAACAGGGCTCACCTTTCGTTCCTGTGACATTTGAAAACCATGAAAAGTGTCACATGAGCCAAAACAAAGCCAAAGTGTCAAGGAGAAAATCTTATGTCTATCAAAACAATGCACAATAGCAGGTTCCTGAGTTGTATAGTAGCAGAAATCAAGAATTAAGTTAGATATAATAAAACAAATTCAGATCTTTCTATATCAAAATTTACATACATTTCTATTACCAAACTTATTACCTGTGATCAAAATTAGAACAATGTACAATGCAATGAAAACTTCAGAGAACAATGCTTCGTGACAATGCTTGTTTGAAAAAGTGAAACATTTCAAGGATTTTCATTTAAAAGATTGTTCATTAAAATTACTATTCAGGGCAATTTCTATTTCCAATGACTTTTCAAGACAACCATGTATATTCAACCCTATATAAGCAGCGACCTTAAAATCATTTTTGATATCAGCAGGGTTATGTCCCTTGAGCCATACCTTTTGGTGTTGTCTCCTCATCGCTGTCATCTGTATCAGATTCGGGCGCCAGCTCGTGAAGTTTGAGTCCAGTGAGATTTGATAGTACAAGAAACATGGCATCAGACTGGAACAAACGTCTACATTCCTTAACAATCTCAGGGGGATCCTCCATGTCTAGTGTGGAGTAACACCTGGAAGTATGAGGAAGTATTAGGTAAGTAACACTCAGGGTAACAGAAAAATACCGACTTACTGACAAGCTAGCTATCTCAGCAATGCAGTATAACCCTGAGATGTGCTGACTAATACATTTGGTCAGTGGCTGGATGGGTGCTAGCTTACACGTTGTATTTAATGGCAGAATTGTGACCCTCAGATATCTTGTAAGGCCAGTTCCCAGTGTATAGGGAAGGTGCATTAGTGCACAGGGAGGACACACAGAATTCGCCAGGCTAAGTCTGGGGATAAGAATTCTCGGAGGGCAGAATAGTGTAGAAGCCCAGGAATATTGGGAGGTAAATACTGCCTTACTGGCATCTGACAAGCTTCTGTAGCTTTACCCAGTACAACCCTGGGACCCCCTCACTAGTCTCTGGGACCCCCTCACTAGTCCCTGGGACCCCCTCACTAGTCCCTGGGACCCCCTCACTAGTTCCTGGGACCCCCTCACTACTCCCTGGGACCCCCCACTAGTCCCTGGGACCCCAACACTACTCCCTGGGACCCCCTCACTACTCCCTGGGACCCCCTCACTAGTCCCTGGGACCCCCTCACTACTCCCTGGGACCCCCTCA